>NC_057812.1:421367666-421602830 GCF_018294505.1 Triticum aestivum | reverse complement strand
GGTTCCAGTAACCCCCCGTACTCCGTTTTATATCCGATAACTCCCGGAACCATTCCTGTGTCCGAATATAGTCGTCCAATATATCAATCTTTATGTCTCGACTATTTCGAGACTCCTCGTTATGTCCGTGATCACATCCGGGACTCCGAACAACCTTCGGTACATCAAAATATATAAACTCATAATGAAACTGTCATCGTAATGTTAAGCGTGCGGACCCTACGGGTTCGAGAACAATGTAGACATGACCGAGACATGTCTCCGGTCAATAACCAATAGCGGAACCTGGATGCTCATATTGGCTCCTACATATTCTACGAAGATCTTTTATCGGTCAGACCGCATAACAACATACGTTGTTCCCTTTGTCATCGGTATGTTACTTGCCCGAGATTTGATCGTCGATATCTCAATACCTAGTTCAATCTCGTTACCGGCAAGTCTCTTTACTCGTTCCGTAATACATCATCCCGCAACTAACTTATTAGTTGCAATGCTTGCAAGGCTTATGTGATGTGCATTACCGAGAGGGCCCAGAGATACCTCTCCGACAATCGGAGTGACAAATCCTAATCTCGAAATAGGCCAACCCAACAAGTACCTTCGGAGACACCTATAGAGCACCTTTATAATCACCCAGTTATGTTGTGACGTTTGGTAGCACACAAAGTGTTCCTCCGGTAAACGGGAGTTGCATAATCTCATAGTCATAGGAACATGTGTAAGTCATGAAGAAAGCAACAACAACAAACTAAACGATCAAGTGCTAAGCTAACGAAATGGGTCAAGTCAATCACATCATTCTCCTAATGATGTGATCCCGTTAATCAAATGACAACTCATGTCTATGGTTAGGAAACATAACCATATTCGATCAACGAGCTAGTCAAGTAGAGGCATACTAGTGACACTATGTTTGTCTATGTATTCACACATGTATTATGTTTCCGGCTAATACAATTCTAGCATGAATAATAAACATTTATCATGATATAAGGAAATAAATAATAACTTTATTATTGCCTCTAGGGCATATTTCCTTCACTTCTTGTCAAGTAAGATAGTCTCATAGAAGTCCTGCTGTTCCTTTGTATGGAACCTATAGTCCATAGCAGTCCTTCTCCTGGTGGCATATGGATCAGACTCTCTCCATAGACTTAAACCTGAATCCTTTTTGATTTTCATGTTCTCTGCAACTAGGTGAGCATCATTGTGATTTTTAAATTTGGGCTTCAACTTTCTCAAAACAACAGAATCATCTTTTTCTTCAGCAGCTTGAGGCACTGGGGCCTTGTTCTTCTCCTCAGCAGGGATGTTCCTGGTGCTCCTCTTGTGTTTTGGCTTTAGAGCTAGAGCAGCAGTCTTAGGAGTAGTCTTAGGCTTAGATGGAGCAGCCCCTGCCCTTATAGCATCTCCCATAAGCTTTTGAGCTTTGGGTGCTGGTGTTGCATCCTCTTCCTCTTCCTCTTCTTTAGAATCTTTCATTATTGAAGATCTCCCAAGCACTCTGGCAGTGGTCTTCTTGACCCTTTCCTTTCTTTTCTTTTTCGCCACAACTTGTTCTTTGGGTGTAGATCCCAAAGTCTCTTGATTGGATGTTTTGGCTTTTGACATGGGAACTCTCTTGGCAGGAACCTTTTGCTTCATTCCTGGCTTAGTGGCAGTAGCTGTGCCATATTCCTTTTTCAGGACTTTCCTCTTTGAGGTGGCCTCTTCCTCAACAGCCACATAGTCCTCATCCTCAGAATCTGAGGGTTTCTTCTTTCTGGTCCTGGTGGCTGCCTTAGGCAAGTTGCTGGGTGTACTTCTGCTTCCTTCATCAAAGCTGCTAGAGGGACTAATGCCCTCACTCATGTTCACTTGCTCCTCAGACTTGTTCTGATTGTCACTCTGATCTGAGATGATGCAAACACTGACAGCAGACCCTGTGAATAGATTATAGATGAGGTAGATTTGATAAGCATCACAAAGTACAGAGGTTTTTGCAAAAGAATGAGTTAAAAACTTAGTTTTAGTTTTTCACAAAAGCATTTCGGATCTACCGATTTGCACACTTGGTGATACCGAAGCAGCTTTTGGAACCTAAACTAGTGAACTCGGTCAGACCGAGTCATAGTTCGGTGGCACCGAGACTGCTAGGGTTTCACAAAGTATTGAACTCGGTCACACCGATTTGCAATTCTCGGTCAGACCGAGAATCACATGTGCAATGGCCTTAGCAAAATCGGTAGAACCGATTTCAACAACTCGGTCGGTCCGAGATGGTTTCGGCGGAAACCTAACCCTAAATTTTCAATCCACGACTAAACTACAGAGTGATTTCGCTGGATAGAGTGATCTCAATCATGGCAAGATACATGGCTAAACAATGTGCTACAAATCGGAGGGGGAATAGCACAAGGATCAAGTCCATACCCTAGTGCAGCGATGGACTTGCTACGGCGGCAACGGCGGAGATGATTCCCGTTGACGGCGGCGGAGACCAGCGGCGGGAGGCAGCTGGCAATGAGGAGGATGATCCGGAGACCCAGGAAGGCAGAGCAGGCTGAGCACGGGCGAAGAGGTTCAGAAATTTTTCCAAATTTTGGGCCGCGGATATATATAGCCTGACTGTGTCGGTGTGACCGAGTGGAACAACTCGATGGCACCGAGATTCATAACTGCAAGCAGTTACTGAAACTCGGTGTGACCGAAAAGTTCAAATCGATTGCACCGAGATTGAAAACCTAGATCGACTTAGTGATCTCAGTATGACCAAAATGGATGAATCGGTCAGACCGAAACGCACAAAGAAGTTTTGGATTTTTAAGTCTATGACGAATCGGGGACTCCGAGTGCTCCTCACACAGAGTGGTTCGAATCTGACTTGATCAAACTTTGTGGTGTAGCATGAATAGAGTTTGAGATGAGAAAAGCATAGATAGCTAGAGAAGGTTCTTAGGCATTCTTGTCCATCCACTTGGCAAAAGAAAAAGGAACCAAACAATCAGAACAACAAGTGGATGTCCTCGAATGAGTAAATTATGCAACCAACATGCTCACATAATAAAATGGCAAATGAAATATGTGGCAAAACATGCACAACCAATTCTAGCATCTATCAGGCAATTGGCGATGACTAGGTCATCTATATATGAGTATATTGACTTAGGAGTCAAATGAGAACATTTGATCATAGGTCATACTCATCGTTTAAGCACAAATGGGGTTACCATTTTTACATAATGTGTTGTTGTGTTCACACCATTAGAGTTGCTTTAGCTCAATTTTAGAGTAAAGCTCCCCCTAGATGTGAGATCCCCCCTAAGAGGGATGAACTAACCTTGGGTTTTGTCGATGATGACTTCATGTAGGTGTTGAAGATGTGGATGATCAATGTTGATGTAGATCATTTGGAGCAATCCTTTGGAGTGAGTTGCACTTTCAATACCTACACGGGTTAGTCCCACAAGGAACAAACAGGATATCCATAGACATAGAGTGATGCACGCACAAGATGATGTCTATGAAAACATTAGGTTACCTTGTCCCTTGTCTTACCAACAAGAGGGTTTGTGACTCCTTGAACTAGTGCAAGATGTGGAAGTTGATTGCAGTTGTTCTTGCCAAAATGATAAGAGTGAAGTATGTTGGCGGAGTCACCCTCAAGAACTCTCTAGTTCTTCTTATTCGGGATCCACATCATCTTGATGGGAATCCTTGGAGTTGTAGTCATACTTGATGAAGTAGAACTTGATGTAGTCTTGGTAACCCACTTGACCAAGGCCTTGGGTGCTTCTTCAAATGCATCAATTTCCTCTTGAAGCTTATCCTTGCCTTTTTGCTTGTGGTCTTGTGGTGGAAGATCATCTTGAGCTTGTGTCCCTTTGAAGGAAGTAGGATCATACTTCTCTTGTTGAGGAACAAACTTCATCTTGGAGTATTGATCTTCTTCCCACTCAACTCCATTGGCATTGAACTTTCGTTCAAAACCAACACCTTGGTTCTTCCGGTGCCTTCCTTCCTTGCGTACAATTTCCTCGAATTGCTTACTCCAGGCAAGGCTCTTGTAAACACCTTTCTCTATAATTCCCTTCAATAAGCTATTTTCTTGCTCAAGTGTAACTTGGCTAAGAGAATCATTAGTGGAATCAAGAGAATTACTAGAAGAAACAACATTAGATTTAGCATGATTATTGTTACTACTAGAGGAAGAATCTTTCTTGTTCTTGCTACTAGACTTGACTTGAGGCATGTAAGTGGATAAGAGTAAACACTTGGCAATGTAAGAAGAACTTTTCTTACGAAGATCAGCATTGATTGCCTTTAAGAACTCATGCTCTTGCTCAAGGTTGAGCTTTTCAAAACGTAAATTCTCACGAGTCCTTAAAAGTTCTCGATGATCTCCTAAGATAGTTTCATGAGCTAACTTAAGAGTGTTTAGTTCTTTAGTTAGAAACTCAATCTTCTCCTCATCATTATCATTCTTTTATCTTGATTAGCATGATTAATTGACGTTTCATCATAGTATTCATCACTAGAGTTATCAACAAGTAAATCATCATCACCTAACAAGTCATCTTCATCACTATTGAAATCAACATACTCGGGGTGTGATACCTTTGGGCCTTTAGCCATGAAGCATCTTCCAAGTCCTTCATTTGGTGAATCAAATATGTTGTAGGAGTTGGTTGACACAAGTGCTAGACCGGCAACACCTTCATCTTGAGTATATTCGGAGTCGGAGTGATAGCTTCTCTCGGAGTGATTGTCGGAATCGGAGTTGGATACCCATTCACCAACATGAGCTTGATGTCTTTGTTTTGTGTAGCTCCTTGATGACTTGTCCTTCCTATCCGAATCTTTGCTTCTCTGGGATGTTCTTCGTTCATAACGATCATCTCTACTCCTTCTCTCTCTTGATGGTGATTCTTCTCTTCTACTTCTTTCTTTTTGGAGAATCTTCTCTTCTTTTGTAGGGTGCCGTACACTCATTGAAATAGTGTCCGGGTCTTCCACAATTGTAGCAATTTCGCTCTCGACTAGAAGATCTTTTGTCATTGTAGGACCTTGACTTGGAACTTCTCTCTTTGCTTCTACTATTGTAGAACTTGTTGAAGTACTTCACCATTAGGCTCAATTCTTCATTGAAGGTTTGTTTCTCACTTGATGATGTGGGAGCTTCACATGAGGCTCTGTAAGCACCACTTGACTTGTTATGGAGCTCCTCCTTATCCTTGAGTGACATCTCATGAGCAACAATTCTTCCAATGACTTCCGTTGGCTTGAGATCTTTGTAATTGGGCATCATTTGAATCAACGTACATACGGTATCATATTTTCCGTCCAAAGCTCTTAGGATATTCTTGATGATGAATTTGTCGGTCATCTCTTCACTTCCTAAGCCGGCGATCTCATTTGTGATAAGAGCAAGCCTAGAGTACATTTCAGCGACACCTTCACCATCCTTCATTTTGAACTTGTCAAGCTGACTTTGAAGCACATCCAACTTGGATTCCTTGACGGAGTCGGTACCTTAGTGCATATAAATCAAAGTGTCCCAAATTTCCTTTACATTCTCAAGACGGTTGATTTTGTTGAATTCTTCGGGGCACAATCCGTTGAAGAGGATATCACAAGATTGAGCATTGTATTGCAGCATCTTCAACTCTTCCGTGGTGGCTTCACGGTTCGGTTCTCTCCCATCAAAGAATTCACCTTGCAAGCCAATACACACAATAGCCCATACGGCGGGGTTATGTCCAAGAATATGCATTTTCATCTTATGCTTCCAACTAGCAAAATTAGTACCATTAAAGTAAGGACCTCTATGGTGGTAATTTCCCTCGCTAGACGCCATACTTTCCTAGGTTGTGAAACCAAGGCTATGACTTCCAAAAGCTATGAAAATCAAAGCAAATGGAGACCAAAGCTCTGATACCACTTGTAGGATCGAAAGTATGTCTAGAGGGGGGGGTGATTAGACTACTTGACCAAATAAAAACTTATCCTTTTCCCAATTTTAGTTCTTGGCAGATTTTAGCAACTTTGGACAAGTCGAGCAATTTAACACAATTCAAGCAAGCATGCAAAGAGTATATGAGCAGCGGAAAGTAAAGCATCCAACTTGCAAGAATGTAAAGGGAAGGGTTTGGAGTATTCAAACGCAATAGGAGACACAGATGTTTTTGTCGTGGTTCCGATAGGTGGTGCTATCGTACATCCACGTTGATGGAGACTTCAACCCACGAAGGGTAACGGTTGCGCGAGTCCACGGAGGGCTCCACCCATGAAGGGTCCACGAAGAAGCAACCTTGTCTATCCCACCATGGCCGTCGCCCACGAAGGACTTGCCTCACTAGCGGTAGATATTCTCGAAGTAGGCGATCTCCTTGCCCTTACAAACTCCTTGGTTCAACTCCACAATCTTGTCGGAGGCTCCCAAGTGACACCTAGCCAATCTAGGAGACACCACTCTCCAAGAAGTAACAATGGTGTGTTGATGATGAACTCCTTGCTCTTGTGCTTCAAATGATAGTCTCGCCAACACTCAACTCTCTCTAACAGGATATGAATTTGGTGGAAAGAAGATTTGAGTGGAAAGCAACTTGGGGAAGGCTAGAGATCAAGATTCATATGGTAAGAATGGAATATCTTGGCCTCAACACAAGTGTAGGTGGTTCTCTCTCAAAAAAAGTAAGTTGGAAGTGTAGGTTTGTTCTGATGGCTCTCTCCATGAATGAAGAGGTGGTGGAGGGGTATATATAGCCTCCACACAAAATCTAACCGTTACACAACTTGCCAATCTCGGTGGGTGTTGGGGAACGTTGCAGAAAACAAAAAATTTCCTACTCGTTTCACCAAGATCATCTAGGAGTTCATCTAGCAACGAGTGATTAGATGCATCTACATACCTTTGTAGATCGCGAGCGGAAGCGTTCAAAGAACGGGGATGATGTAGTCGAACACGACGTGATTCGAATCACCGGAGATCCTAGCACCGAACGGACGGCACCTCCGCGTTCAACACACGTACGGAAACAGCCACGTCTCCTCCTTCTTGATCCAGCAAGGGAGGGAGGAGAGGTTGAGGGAGATGGCACCAGCAGCAGCACGACGGCGTGGTGTTGATGGAGCTGCAGTACTCCGGCAGAGCTTCGCTAAGCAATAAGGAGGTGGAGGAGGTGTTGGGGAGGGAGAAGGAGGCAACCAAAGGCCAAGGACTCAAGGTATGAAGTCCCTCCTCTCCCCCACTATATATAGGGGTGCCAAGGGGGGGTGGCCGGCCCTAGGAGATCCAATCTCCTAGGGGTGCGGCGGCCAAGGGGGGTTTCCCTCCCCCCCAAGGCACCTAGGAGGTGCCTTACCCTCCTAGGACTCTTTCCCCTTTAAACCCTAGGCGCATGGGCCTATGTGGGGCTGGTGCCCTTGGCCCAAGCAGGCCAAGGCGCACCCCCTACAGCCCATGTGGCCCCCGGGGATGGGTGGCCCCACCCGGTGGGCCCCCGGGACCCCTCCGGTGGTCCCGGTACAATATCGATAACCCCGAAACTTGTCCCGATGCCCGAAACAGGACTTCCCATATATAAATCTTTACCTCCGGACCATTCCGGAACTCCTCGTGACGTCCGGGATCTCATCCGGGACTCCGAACAACATTCGGGTTACTGCATATACATATCCCTACAACCCTAGCGTAACTGAACCTTAAGTGTGTAGACCCTACGGGTTCGGGAGACATGTAGACATGACCGAGATCGCTCTCCGGTCAATAACCAACAGCGGGATCTGGATACCCATGTTGGCTCCCACATGCTCCACGATGATCTCATCGGATGAACCACGATGTCGAGGATTTAATCAACCCCGTATGCAATTCCCTTTGTCAATCGATATGTTACTTGCCCGAGATTCGATCGTCGGTATCCCAATACCTCGTTCAATCTTGTTACCGGCAAGTCACTTTACTCGTACCGTAATGCATGATCCCGTGACCAAACACTTGGTCACTTTGAGCTCATTATGATGATGCATTACTGAGTGGGCCCAGTGATATCTCTCCGTCATACGGAGTGACAAATCCCAGTCTCGATCCATATAAAACAATAGATACTTTCGGAGATACCTGTAGTGCACCTTTATAGTCACCCAGTTACGTTGTGACGTTTGATACACCCAAAGCACTCCTACGGTATCCAGGAGTTATACGATCTCATGGTCGAAGGAAGAGATACTTTGACATTGCAAAAACTCTAGCAAACGAACTATACGATCTTGTGCTATGTTTAGGATTGGGTCTTGTCCATCACATCATTATCCTAATGATGTGATCCCGTTATCAATGACATCCAATGTCCATAGCCAGGAAACCATGACTATCTATTGATCAACGAGCTAGTCAACTAGAGGCTTACTAGGGACATGTTGGTGTCTGTTATTCACACATGTATTACGATTTCCGGATAACACAATTATAGCATGAATAAAGACAATTATCATGAACAAAGAAATATAATAATAATGCTTTTATTATTGCCTCTAGGGCATATTTCCAACAGTCTCCCACTTGCACTAGAGTCAATAATCTAGTTACATTGTGATGAATCGAACACCCATGGAATTCTGGTGTTGATCATGTTTTGCTCTTGGGAGAGGTTTAGTCAACGGATCTGCTACATTCAGGTCCGTATGTACTTTACAAATCTCTATGTCTCCATCTTGAACATTTTCACGGATGGAGTTGAAGCGACGCTTGATGTGCCTTGTCTTCTTGTGAAACCTGGGCTCCTTGGCAAGTGCAATAGCTCCAGTGTTGTCACAGAAGAGCTTGATCGGCCCCGACGCATTGGGTATGACTCCTAGGTCGGTGATGAACTCCTTCACCCATATTGCTTCATGTGCTGCCTCCGAGGCTGCCATGTACTCCGCTTCACATGTAGATCCCGCCACGACGCTCTGCTTGCAACTGCACCAGCTTACTGCCCCACCATTCAAAATATACACGTATCCGGTTTGTGACTTAGAGTCATCCAGATCTGTGTCGAAGCTAGCGTCGACGTAACCTTTTACGACGAGCTCTTCGTCACCTCCATAAACGAGAAACATTTCCTTAGTCCTTTTCAGGTACTTCAGGATATTCTTGACCGCTGTCCAGTGTTCCTTGCCGGGATTACTTTGGTACCTTCCTACCAAACTTACGGCAAGGTTACATCAGGTCTGGTACACAGCATGGCATACATAATAGAACCTATGGCTGAGGCATAGGGGATGACACTCATCTCTTCTATCTCTGCTGCCGTGGTCGGACATTGAGCTGAGCTCAATTTCACACCTTGCAAAACAGGCAAGAACCCTTTCTTGGACTGATCCATTTTGAACTTCTTCAAAATCTTATCAAGATATGTGCTTTGTGAAAGACCTATGAGGCGTCTTGATCTATCCCTATAGATCTTGATGCCTAATATATAAGCAGCTTCTCCAAGGTCCTTCATTGAAAAACTCTTATTCAAGTAGGCCTTAATGCTGTCCAAAAGTTCTATATCATTTCCCATCAAAAGTATGTCATCTACATATAGTATGAGAAATGCTATAGAGCTCCCACTCACTTTCTTGTAAACACAGGCTTCTCCATAAGTCTGTGTAAACCCAAACGCTTTGATCATCTCATCAAAACGAATGTTCCAACTCCGAGATGCTTGCACCAGCCCATAAATCGAGCGTTGGAGCTTGCACACCTTGTCAGCATTTTTAGGATCGACAAAACCTTCCGGCTGCATCATATACAATTCTTCCTTAAGGAAACCATTAAGGAATGCCGTTTTGACGTCCATTTGCCAAATTTCATAATCATAAAATGCGGCAATTGCTAACATGATTCGGACGGACTTCAGCTTCGCTACCGGTGAGAAAGTCTCATCGTAGTCAACCCCTTGAACTTGTCGATAACCCTTAGCGACAAGCCGAGCTTTATAGATGGTCACATTACCATCCGCGTCTGTCTTCTTCTTAAAGATCCATTTATTTTCTATGGCTCGCCGTTCTACGGGCAAGTCAGTCAAAGTCCATACTTCGTTTTCATACATGGATCCTATCTCGGATTTCATGGCTTCTAGCCATTTGTCGGAATCCGGACCCGCCATCGCTTCTTCATAGTTCGAAGGTTCACCGTTGTCTAACAACATGATTTCCAAGACAGGGTTGCCGTACCACTCTGGTGCGGAACGTGTCCTCGTGGACCTTCGAATTTCAGTAGGAGCTTGATCAGAAGTATCTTGATCATTATCATTAACTTCCTCTCTAGTCGGTGCAGGCACCTCAGGAACATTTTCTTGAGTTGCGCCATTTTCCGGTTCAAGAGGTAATACTTCATCAAGCTCTACTTTCCTCCCACTTACTTCTTTCGAGAGAAACTCTTTCTCCAGAAAGGACCCATTCTTGGCAACAAAGATCTTGCCTTCGGATCTGAGGTAGAAGATATACCCAACAGTTTCTTTAGGGTATCCTATGAAGACGCATTTTTCCGATTTGGGTTCGAGCTTTTCAGGTTGAAGTTTCCTGACATAAGCATCGCATCCCCAAACTTTTAGAAATGACAGCTTAGGTTTCTTCCCAAACCATAATTCATACGGTGTCGTCTCAACGGATTTCGACGGGGCCCTATTTAAAGTGAATGCGGCAGTCTCTAAAGCATAGCCCCAAAAAGATAGTGGTAAATCGGCAAGAGACATCATAGATCGCACCATATCTAATAGAGTGCGATTACGACGTTCGGACACACCATTACGCTGAGGTGTTCCAGGCGGCGTGAGTTGTGAAACTATTCCACATTTTCTTAAGTGTGTACCAAACTCGTGACTCAAGTATTCTCCTCCACGATCTGATCGTAGAAACTTGATTTTCCTGTCACGTTGATTCTCAACTTCACTCTGAAATTCCTTGAACTTTTCAAAGGTCTCAGACTTGTGTTTCATTAAGTAGACATACCCATATCTACTCAAGTCATCAGTGAGGGTGAGAACATAACGATAGCCACCGCGAGCCTCAACACTCATTGGACCGCACACATCAGTATGTATGATTTCCAATAAGTTGGTTGCTCTCTCCATTGTTCCTGAGAATGGAGTCTTGGTCATTTTACCCATGAGGCATGGTTCGCACGTGTCAAATGATTCGTAATCAAGAGACTCTAAAAGTCCATCAGCATGGAGCTTCTTCATGCGTTTGACACCTATGTGACCGAGGCGGCAGTGCCACAAGTATGTGGGACTATCACTATCAATCTTACATCTTTTGGTACTTACACTATGAATATGTGTAGCATTACGCTCGAGATTCATAAAGAATAAACCATTCACCATCGGAGCATGACCATAAAACATATCTCTCATATAAATAGAACAACCATTATTCTCGGATTTAAATGAGTAGCCATCTCGAATTAAACGAGATCCTGATACAATGTTCATGCTCAAACTTGGCACAAAATAACAATTATTGAGGTTCAAAACTAATCCCGTAGGTAAATGTAGAGGTAGCGTGCCGACGGCGATCACATCGACCTTGGAACCATTCCCGACGCGCATCGTCACCTCGTCCTTCGCCAGTCTCCGTTTATTCCGCAGCTCCTGTTGTGTGTTACAAATATGAGCAACGGCACCGGTATCAAATACCCAGGAGTTACTACGATTACTGGTAAGGTACACATCAATTACATGTATATCAAATATACCTTTGGTTTTGCCGGCCTTCTTGTCCGCTAAGTATTTGGGGCAGTTCCGCTTCCAGTGACCACTTTCCTTGCAATAAAAACACTCAGTCTCGGGCTTGGGTCCATTCTTTGGCTTCTTCCCGGCAGCTTGCTTGCTGGGCGCGGCAACTACCTTGCCGTCCTTCTTGAAGTTCTTTTTACCCTTGCCCTTCTTGAACTTAGTGGTTTTATTGACCATCAACACTTGATGTTCCTTTCTGACTTCTACCTCTGCTGATTTCAGCATAGCAAATACTTCAGGAATGGTCTTTTCCATCCCCTGCATATTGAAGTTCATCACAAAGCTCTTGTAGCTCGGTGGAAGCGACTGGAGGATTCTGTCAATGACCGCATCATCCGGGAGATTAACTCCCAGCTGAGTCAAGCGGTTATGTAACCCAGACATAGTGAGTATGTGCTCACTGACAGAACTATTTTCCTCCATCTTACAGCTGAAGAATTTGTCAGAGACTTCATATCTCTCGACCCGGGCATGAGCTTGGAAAACCATTTTCAGCTCTTCGAACATCTCATATGCTCCATGTCTCTCAAAACGCTTTTGGAGCCCCGGCTCTAAGCTGTAAAGCATGCCGCACTGAACGAGGGAGTAGTCATCAGAACGTGCCTGCCAAGCGTTCATAACGTCTTGTTCTGCAGGGAGAACAGGTGCATCACCTAGCGGTGCTTGTAGGACATAATCTTTCTTGGCAGCTATGAGGATGATCCTCAGGTTCCGGACCCAGTCCGTATAGTTGCTGCCATCGTCTTTCAGCTTGGTTTTCTCTAGGAACGCGTTGAAGTTGAGGACTACGTTGGCCATTTGATCTACAAGACATATTGTAAAATTTTAGACTAAGTTCATGATAATTAAGTTCATCTAATCAAATTATAATGAACTCCCACTCAGATTTGACATCCCTTTGGTCATCTAAGTGTTACACGATCCGAGTCGACTAGGCCGTGTCCGATCATCACGTGAGACGGACTAGTCATCGTCGGTGAACATTCTCATGTAGATCGTATCTTCCATACGACTCGTGTTCGACCTTTCGGTCTCCGTGTTCCGAGGCCATGTCTGTACATGCTAGGCTCGTCAAGTTAACCCTAAGTGTTTTCGCTGTGTAAAACTGTCTTACACCCGTTGTATGTGAACGTAAGAATCTATCACACCCGATCATCACGTGGTGCTTCGAAACGACGAACTGTAGCAACGGTGCACAGTTAGGGGAGAACACTTCTTGAAATTTTGTAAGGGATCATCTTATTTACTACCGTCGTTCTAAGTAAACAAGATGCATAAAACATAATAAACATCACATGCAATTATATAAGTAGTGACATGATATGGCCAATATCATATAGCTCCTTTGATCTTCATCTTCGGGGCTCCATGATCATCTTGTCACCGGCATGACACCATGATCTCCATCATCATGATCTCCATCATCGTGTCTTCATGAAGTTGTCACGCCAACGACTACTTCTACTTCTATGACTAACGCGTTTAGTAATAAAGTAAAGTAGTTTACATGGCGTTCTTTAATGACACGCAGGTCATACAAAAAATAAAGACAACTCCTATGGCTCCTGCCGGTTGTCATACTCATCGACATGCAAGTCGTGATTCCTATTACAATAGCATGAACATCTCATACATGACATATAGATCATTCATCATTCATCACAACTTTGGCCATATCATATCACAAAGCACTTGCTGCAAAAACAAGTTAGACGTCCTCTAATTGTTGTTTGCAAGTTTTACGTGGCTGAAGTAGGGTTCTAGCAAGAACGTTTTCTTACCTACGTGAAACCACAACGTGATTTGTCAACTTCTATTTACCCTTCATAAGGACCCTTTTCATCGAATCCGCTTCAACTAAAGTAGGAGAGACAGACACCCGCCAGCCACCTTATGCAACTTGTGCATGTTAGTCGGTGGAACCGGTCTCACGTAAGCGTACGTGTAAGGTTGGTCCGGGCCGCTTCATCCCACAATACCGCTGAAGCAAGATAAGACTAGTAGCGGCAAGAAAGTTGACAAATCTACGCCCACAACCAATTGTGTTCTACTCGTGCAAGAAGAACTACGCATAGACCTAGCTCATGATGCCACTGTTGGGGAACGTTGCAGAAAACAAAAATTTCCTACTCGTTTCACCAAGATCATCTAGGAGTTCATCTAGCAACGAGTGAATAGATGCATCTACATACCTTGTAGATCGCGAGCGGAAGCGTTCAAAGAACGGGGATGATGTAGTCGAACACGACGTGATTCGAATCACCGGAGATCCTAGCACCGAACGGACGGCACCTCCGCGTTCAACACACGTACGGAAACAGCCACGTCTCCTCCTTCTTGATCCAGCAAGGGAGGGAGGAGAGGTTGAGGGAGATGGCACCAGCAGCAGCACGACGGCGTGGTGTTGATGGAGCTGCAGTACTCCGGCAGAGCTTCGCTAAGCAATAAGGAGGTGGAGGAGGTGTTGGGGAGGGAGAAGGAGGCAACCAAAGGCCAAGGACTCAAGGTATGAAGTCCCTCCTCTCCCCCACTATATATAGGGGTGCCAAGGGGGGGTGGCCGGCCCTAGGAGATCCAATCTCCTAGGGGGTGCGGCGGCCAAGGGGGGTTTCCCTCCCCCCCAAGGCACCTAGGAGGTGCCTTACCCTCCTAGGACTCTTTCCCCCTTGAAACCCTAGGCGCATGGGCCTATGTGGGGCTGGTGCCCTTGGCCCAAGCAGGCCAAGGCGCACCCCCTACAGCCCATGTGGCCCCCGGGGATGGGTGGCCCCACCCGGTGGGCCCCCGGGACCCCTCCGGTGGTCCCGGTACAATACCGATAACCCCGAAACTTGTCCCGATGCCCGAAACAGGACTTCCCATATATAAATCTTTACCTCCGGACCATTCCGGAACTCCTCGTGACGTCCGGGATCTCATCCGGGACTCCGAACAACATTCGGGTTACTGCATATACATATCCCTACAACCCTAGCGTAACTGAACCTTAAGTGTGTAGACCCTACGGGTTCGGGAGACATGTAGACATGACCGAGATCGCTCTCCGGTCAATAACCAACAGCGGGATCTGGATACCCATGTTGGCTCCCACATGCTCCACGATGATCTCATCGGATGAACCACGATGTCGAGGATTTAATCAACCCCGTATGCAATTCCCTTTGTCAATCGATATGTTACTTGCCCGAGATTCGATCGTCGGTATCCCAATACCTCGTTCAATCTTGTTACCGGCAAGTCACTTTACTCGTACCGTAATGCATGATCCCGTGACCAAACACTTGGTCACTTTGAGCTCATTATGATGATGCATTACTGAGTGGGCCCAGTGATATCTCTCCGTCATACGGAGTGACAAATCCCAGTCTCGATCCATATAAAACAATAGATACTTTCGGAGATACCTGTAGTGCACCTTTATAGTCACCCAGTTACGTTGTGACGTTTGATACACCCAAAGCACTCCTACGGTATCCAGGAGTTATACGATCTCATGGTCGAAGGAAGAGATACTTTGACATTGCAAAAACTCTAGCAAACGAACTATACGATCTTGTGCTATGTTTAGGATTGGGTCTTGTCCATCACATCATTATCCTAATGATGTGATCCCGTTATCAATGACATCCAATGTCCATAGCCAGGAAACCATGACTATCTATTGATCAACGAGCTAGTCAACTAGAGGCTTACTAGGGACATGTTGGTGTCTGTTATTCACACATGTATTACGATTTCCGGATAACACAATTATAGCATGAATAAAGACAATTATCATGAACAAAGAAATATAATAATAATGCTTTTATTATTGCCTCTAGGGCATATTTCCAACAGTGGACCTACCTCAAGTATAAATCGGGGGAAAGGGACGCCGGGCTGTGCCCATGCAGGGTCTGCACATATGAGTAGGGTAGGCAAACTAATCCCTCAGGTGAGCGGCACAACCGGTGAGAGAGGGAGAAGGGAGGCCGGGGGTGGTCATAAGCTAATCCACTAGGTTTGGCAGTGACTCGTGGGGCGCCTTGACCGGCCTTCGAAGGGAACAGCACCATGCCTTCGCGTGGGGATGTCTCACCTAAGACCCGGAAGTTCCGGGCAGGATACTCCCACCGGTGGACTCGAGGATCCCTATCGGTGAGACCATTTGCAGGGTTTTGCAGTGCAATGAACTTGCCCGTATAGTAAGATCAGTGGGGCCGATGTTGACTTTTGGTTTAGGTCATATGTGGATGTGAGAAAGTAGTTGGGTTGAGCATATTACTAAGCATTTTGAGCAAGAGCCTCATTAAGCAACACCTTATCCCTCCTTGATAGTATTGGCCTTTCCTATAGATTCAATGTGATCTTAGATCACTAAAATAGAAAATGTAGAGTCTTGAGCTTTGAGCTTGAGCCAATCCTTTGTCCTTAGCATTTTGAGGGGTCCACTTTTCTCATCCATGCCATGCCAATCATTGAGCTTTCCTGAGATATTAATCTTGAAATAGCATTAGCTCAATGAGCTATATGTTGTTAGGAATTACCAAAACCACCTAGGGATAGTTGCACTTTCAAATACCTAGTTCAATCTCGTTACCGGAAAGTTTCTTTACTCGTTCCGTAATACATCATCCCGCAACTAACTCATTAGTTGTAATGCTTGCAAGGCTTAAGTGATGTGCATTACCGAGTGGGCCCAGAGATACCTCTCCGACAATCGGAGTGACAAATCCTAATCTCGAAATACGCTAACCCAACAAATACCTTCGGAGACACCTGTAGAGCACCTTTATAATCACCCAGTTACGTTGTGACATTTGGTAGCACACAAAGTGTTCCTCCTGTAAATGGGAGTTGCATAATCTCATAGTCACAGGAACATGTATAAGTCATGAAGAAAGCTATAGCAACATACTAAACGATCGAGTGCTAAGCTAACAGCATGGGTCAAGTCAATCACATCATTCTCCTAATGATGTGATCCCGTTAATCAAATGACAACTCATGTCTATGGCTAGGAAACATAACCATTTTTGATCAACGAGCTAGTCAAGTAGAGGCATACTAGTGACACTCTATTTGTCTATGTATTCACACAAGTATTATGTTTCCGGTTAATACAATTATAGCATGAATAATAAACATTTATCATGATATAAGGAAATAAATAATAACTTTATTATTGCCTCTAGGGCATATTTCCTTCACCTGAGCCGTTGGATGCTCGTTCATCCAGGTCGTCTCCTTCCTTCTCATCTCTGTCCACGTTTCAGATCCGAAGAAACACCGCAGGCCATGGCGGCCGCCCCGTCATCGCCGCGTCGTGCAACACAGCGCCCGGCTGCCCTCCCCCGTTTGTCGCCGTCGACAGCCGCCGCCGTGCTCTCTGCTGCCGCTCGCCGTCAACAGATGCCCATGTTTCATTATTAAAATGCAGCTCGCCTGCCGACTGGTTCCAGCCCGTGCCACCGTGGTTGCAACATCCCTGAGCCACCACCACCGCCTCCGCTCATCGCCGTTGTTCGGTTCGCACCACCGTGTCCTCAACAAAAAAAGCAAAAACGCAAAACTCCATTAGTTTGTCAGTAGTAGCAAAATCACATGCTGGTTGCAGCAAAAAAAACCGAATCCAACAAAAGACCCAAAGTTGCGCTGGCTGTTGCAAATTTCTATGTATCCTTCCAGCAAAAATTCTTACGGGTTCCAGCAAATTTTTTGCCGGTTCCAACAAAACACATCTCAACACCGTCCCATTGCATCACCAATCGATAGCGGATGCAACTTTTTCTCCGCCCGGTTCCAGCAAAAAATCGTATGGTAGTAGCACCATACCTCATCGTCTTTACCCCGGCAGCTGCTTGGTTGCAGCAAAAAAAGAAGATGGTTCCAACATCTCCAGGATCTGGTTCCAGCAAAAGAACTCCCTGGTAGTAGCACTGTACCTCGTCGTCTTCACCACCGGTGGCTGCTGATTCCATCAAAAATGGATGATGGTTCCAGCTCCAGGGAACACTGCTTCCAGCATATCGTGTGGCCGGTTGCAGCTTTCCAGTCAGTGGGTTCCGGCACCTCTTGTATATTCGCCTTGCCGATTTTCGTTCATCGCTGGAACGGTTCCAGCATCGCCACCGTCAGCTGGGATGCAGCTCTCACGACAGGAAAACGAAAGCCAGCCATGGCTACTAGCGCGTCCGGCTGCGACGGCCATGGAGAAGAGCGCTCGAAGCCAGCCATGGCGTTCACTTCGCAGTTGCCGCAAGGTTGCTTGGAGCGGTCAGGGCGCGTCGACGGCGACCTTTTTGGTGCCCCCCGGTCGTATTTTGCTGCAGGGAAGAAGAAAGGGGATGAGTAGTGGAGGAGATGGAAGGCAGAGAAGAAACACGACACGACGAGGGAAATGGCCGAAGGTAGGGGATGGAATGCAAAAGGATAAGATAAGGAAGGGGCGGTCCGCGCGGGTCCACCAGAATACATACGTCCCGCGCGGGGTGGCTTCGCATGGATGCACGACGCCAGCGTGACGCTCGTTCGACGGAAGATTCGCATGGTGCGCCATTTTTAAACGTTTCCCTTTGGATAAAGGGGTGCTAACAACGTTGGCTCCCGAACATGGTTCAATTGGGTATTTTCCATCTAAAAGCGGTTTGGATTAATAATCATGAAAAACAAACACAGAGCCGTCGGCTCACTTGGCAAAGCGTCCTCCACCGTTGGATCTAGGTCACCCGGACCACCTACAGCCCTATAAAAGCTCTTCTTTCTCCCCAGCCCTCACTTCCCTTCGGCGCCGCCTCGTTACAGACAGCGGGAGCGAAAGAGCAAGCGGCGAGAGAACTCCGGGAGAGGGCGGCGAGATGGTGCAGCGGCTGACATACCGAAAGCGCCACAGCTACGCCACCAAGTCGAATCAGACTCGCGTCGTCAAGACCCCAGGTTAGGGAGATCAGCGGCGCCTGCTTTTGCTCGCTCCTGTGTTTTAGTCTTGAAACTGTCTGGATAGTATTGCTGCTGCTCGTGTATGTGTTGGATTTAGGCTTGAATTTTACATGTGTCCTTACCGCTCCCTTGACAGTTCATCTTGGGTAAAAAAATTTGGGGTCTTCTTCCAGGATCTCAACTCAAGAGTTTTCTTGATGTGTTACTGATTATTAGGTGGGAAGCTTGTCTACCAGTACACCAAGAAGCGGGCGAGTGGGCCAAAATGCCCGGTTACCGGCAAGAAGATCCAAGGAGTATGTGTTCCATTCTCCATTTTTTAACCTGTAATTTCATTAGATTTCATGCGTTGTATGCACCATGCGCTCAGATGCAGCCTGCATTTCAGCGAAGTGGTTGCTGATATAAATACATACAGTTAAAATCCAAACAAAAAACCCTACATTTGAGTCTTGCCCCATGGAATGTGCCAATGTTTTCCTTCAGATTTTTTCGTTTGATGTTGATGTGTGAAGTGGGGATTACTATTGTTGAAGCAGTGCTAATTCTTGCTGAATCATGTTCTATACCTTTGGGTATGCTCAATTTGTCAGCTCTGACCATACTGCGGGTGAATTTACCGTTCATAGACTGATTTATTAAATTAAACTGTCTATGTTAGCTAATTTTGAATTATGAGTTTGGTACGTCCTTGTACTTTGCATGCTGTGTCAATTGTGTGCTGTTTTTTGTTGGTAAATCGCATTGCTATTTCTTCCCATACTGTATCCTTTGATTCGTCTCTCTTAATTGTGTTCTTGTCTGGAAACCAATTCTTCTCGTGACATGAACATGGTTTTTGACTGTTTGTTCTCTCTTCCAATGCTTCAGTGTATAACTCTGTAATTTATGCTTAGTGGGTTATTATGCATTTGTATTTTGAATCTAGCATGAACTTTATACTGTCAGTTCAGCTTCATTTTTGTTGCTGAGAGCATTTTCTGACATATTAGTAGGGGTATGATTACAGTGAAACATGACAAGCATATGTCCTAATTTTATGTGAATTAGGCCTAATCTTCTCTATGAGGTCCTTGCAATATCATATTATCATTTGCTTAGGTTTGTTGTAGAAGCCTCATTGTGATATCTGTCTGGTGGCTCCTTTTGTTTTTTGCATTTGCACTCACCACAAAGTTGTACTACTCAGATGGTCTATTCTTGCATAGTTCAAATGATAATATTTTTTGATTACTATGATGTTAGTCCAAAAATCTTCTCTTTTAACTAGCAATCTTCTGACTTTTACTTCATATTTCTGTACTTTTATGTGGAAGGGTCCCTTTACTTTTCGAAGGACTACATTCTTTGTGATTTGCTTATTGAGGGGTGTCCACCATATGTGCATTATGTTCATACTTTGCGGAGATAGTCATTAGTACCATTTGTCTACTCTTATGTGCTGGGCGCTTATGCTTGGAGTGGTTGTAAAATTTGTGTGGCCACCGGTGCTTAGCTATTTTACACCCGTTCCAAACAACCCCTAATAGGTATCATTGAGCCATTTACAAGTGAAATCATCTATGCTTGTAATCGTGAACTGCTGCTGGACCACTTCTACCTACAGTAGGTATATGCTATATATGCTGCTAGATAGTGGTGGCTAAATACCGCAGATAGAATAGCAAGTTCCCGCTGAATCATAAGTTTATGCCTCGCCTTGTTGGTACATTATACTGCCTTAGTAACCACCATGGCATTTTCTCATTCTCATGGAAGTTTGATATGCTAAACTGCAGATCCCACACCTGAGGCCTACTGAGTACAAGAGGTCCAGATTGTCGAGGAACAGGAGGACTGTGAACCGTCCTTATGGTGGTGTTCTGTCTGGTCCTGCAGTCAGGGAGAGGTAACCATCATTCAATCAAAACAAGTGATACTTGATAAATTTGCTGGTGAGCTAAGCTGATTTTTTTCGTGCTGTGCAGGATCATTAGGGCGTTTTTGGTGGAGGAGCAGAAGATTGTGAAGAAGGTGCTTAAGATCCAGAAGACCAAGGAGAAGACCACCAAGAGCTAAACAACTGGGCGAGATAGGCGTCGCGGTGATGTTTTGTGTTTCTCCGAATTTGTTTTAAGCAATCAAGAATTTTCTCTCTTGGGATTTGCAGAATCCTGGTTCTAGTATGTGAGGTTTGATGTGCTTCTCTAGATTTTGCGCCTGGTTCTCTATGGATGCTTAGCCTTTGATGCAAGAGCTTTCGGGCTCCAATTCGGCTTAGATGCTCTTGAGCTGCTTAGCTCAGTTAACGCTGTCAGGCTTTATTTGTCACACGAGAACAGTTTGCTGCGCCCTATTCTGCTTTCATGCATTTTGGACGCTTAAGTCCCAAAGGCCCCGCTCCGCCCTGATCTTCTCCGCTGCCCAAACTACCGGCTAGCAGCAGGTTCTTCCTACTTCGTTCTTTGCAAGAACAAGAACGGGGAGCAAGATTACAGTGCCAAGGCAAAATCTGAAGTAAATTAACCAACCGCTTGTGCTACCGTCTAGGGAATCAAACACATCCTTCTAATAACTGCCACAAACAACAATGGCAACTCGGGTAGTAGGACTGGAGTATAGTAGGACTGGAGTTAACCTACTTATAATGCAACTGCTAGAAGAACTAGGACTAAAGCCACCATTCACAACACACGACAACATACAAAGTTGCACTCTCCATGAAGACAGACACAGTAACAAATAAAGTGGGGTTTGCTATGGTAAATTACCATCACCTCTGTTGTTATTTACACTGGTTACACTAGACCATAAAGGTGTAAACGCTCTTATATTTTTGGCAAGTGATGTACCCCAACGCTCACACTCCCCCGTCACACCTGGCTCCACAAACCATTTGCAAGCAAGCCAACCTGCGCACGCTTGCTTCAAAGACTATGGTAAAGGTGCTTCAACAACGACGTCTCCAATAAATATCTGCCAAATTTTGAGTTATTTGTACTACTTGGAACCATCACAAGTTGTTACTATCTTCATCCAGAATATCTATATGTTCAGAATTCCATGCAACATTATGTAGAGTGCTGATACAACAGTAAGTCACAAATTGCGTAGTAAGATTCCTAAATTTGACGGAAAAGCAACGAGGCTTCCTTGATGGGAAGGGTAGGTTTCTCACGTGTCAATAATCGATGCAAATTGGTAGAACCGTTATTGATCTCCCAAATCAGACAATCTTCAAAAAAATTGCGTATTTCATGTCTAAAGGGTTGAGTTCTCACCCTTTTTACCATATGGATTCCAGGATGCAAATGTAGCTATACCGAATAATGATCGAGTCGTGTTGATCGGAGAGAGTTAGAACATATATATGTAAGGGAGCTTACCCAAGCTCCCTATACAAGTGGCACACAAGGCGTGATGTCGGTTGGTATCCCATAAAAGAGGAGCATGTACATCTAGTGACCAGGTAAAATACAACACATGTACATGTTTAACACCCCCCCCCCCCCCCCAGCCAAAACACCGCTCAGAAGGATGTTCAGGCTACGACGAAGACTGATGAATACCATGGTAGGCAATCCCTTGGTGAAAACATCAACAAACTGGGAGCTCGATGGTACATGTTGAACCTTTGCCTCGCCAAGAGCAACACGATCACGGACAAAGTGAAGATCGATTTCCACATATTTGGCACGCTGATGTTGCATCGGATTATACGGGAGATATGTCGCACTGGTGTTGTCACAATATACCAATGTGGCGCGTGTTGGAGGGTGATGTATTCCATGCAGTAATTTCCACAACCAACATGATTCAGCAATACAATGTGTGACAACACTGTACTCCACTTCTGCACTCGACCGAGAAACGGTGGGCTGCCATTTCGAGGATCAGGAGATCAAGTTGGATCCAAGAAAGGCACAAAAGCCCGAGGTGGATCGACGTGTGTCCGGGTACCCTGCCGAATGAGCAATGAAATCGGTTACAAGCTCATGTGAGGTGGACCGAAATAGTTGAAGCCCAAAGTGAGATGTCCTGCGATTGTAGCGTAGAATACGCTTTATGAGTTCCATGTGTGCATCACGGGTGTTAGGGCATGTCTCTCTCTAAGTAGTTTTGGTGATTGATAACAATACATTTGTGGACTAATCATGTGCATTGAGCATTTCAGATATTCATTCATTGGCACGAGACGATTCCTTCCCCTCGGAGCTCAAAGTGAAGACGGTGTAGTCTCTTTCATTTCGGTTTTGGTGGACTTGAGTCGTAGGAGACACCGTACTATCAAGAGGGGGTCCGTATCAGAAAGGCTAGGGTGGAATCAACATGTACACATCTATCTCGCACCCCCAGCTCCTTTCCTCTTCCTTGGAGTATACCGATATCGCGGAAGTGGCACATGGGAGGAGGCAGCGGCAGTACCGTCGGTCCGGAGCGGCAGTACCGCTTACAGCCTCAAGCGATAGTGCCACTGTTTCGCAGCGGTAGTACCGCTCGTGGCCCTCAACGGCAGTGCGGCTCTAATATCGCTCTGGTACCGCCTCGATTCGAGGATGTTGCTTCTCGTGTCGGGTTGGGCGGTGTAGGATCGAAAGTATGTCTAGAGAAGGGGGGGGGGGTGATTAGACTACTTGACCAAATAAAAACCTAGCCGTTTCCTAATTTTAAGTCTTGGCAGATTTTAGCAACTTAGCACAAGTCAAGCAATCAACCTACACATGCAAGTATAAGAATATAGAAGCGGAATGTAAATCATTGCATATGAAGGTAAAAGGGGAGGAGTTTAGAGGGAGAAAACACAATGTGGACACGGAGATTTTTGGCGTGGTTCCGATAGGTGGTGCTATCGTACATCCACGTTGATGAAGACTTCAACCCACGAAGGGTAACAGTTGCGCGAGTCCACGGAGGGCTCCACCCACGAAGGGTCCACGAAGAAGCAACATTGTCTACCCCACCATGGCCATCGCCCACAAAGGACTTGCCTCATTCGGGTAGATCTTCACGAAATAGGCGATCTCCTTGCCCTTACAAACTCCTTGGTTCAACTCCACAATCTTGACGAAGGCTCCAAGTGACACCTAACCAATCTAGGAGACACCACTCTCCAAAAGGTAATAGATGGTGTGTTGATGATGAACTCCTTGTTCTTGTGCTTCAAATGATAGTCTCCCCAACACTCAACTCTCTCTCTCTCTCACACACAAATTTGGATTTGGTGGAAAGATGATTTGAGTGGAAAGCAACTTGGGGAAGGCTAGAGATCAAGATTCTTGTGGTTGGAATGGAATATCTTGGTCTCAACACATGAGTAGGTGGTTCTCCCTCAAAAATGTATGGTAGAAGTGTAGGCACGTTCTGGTGGCTCTCTCCACGAATGGAGGATTGGTGGAGAGGTATATATAGCCTCCATACAAAATCTAACAGTTACACACAATTAGCCAAACTCGGTGAGACCAAATACACAAACTCAGTCAGACAGATTCAGTTCAAAATATGAACGTTAGGCTTTTTGGTGAGACCGATATGATCAACTCGGTGGGACCGATTTAATTAGGGTTAGGGCATAACGTAATCTCGGTGAGACCGATCACATCAACTCGGTGAGACCGATTTCTGTAATAGGCAAACAGAGAATTGGTCAGGCAAACTCGGTGGGACTGATCGCTCATTTTAGTGAGACCAAAACGTTATGAAAAGGAAACAGAGAGTTTGCATTGCGAACTCAGTGGGACGGATCGCTCATCTCGGTTAGACCGAAATATTACGAAGGGAAATAGAGAGTTTGCAATCCCATCTTGGTGAGACCGAGATCCCTATCGGTGAGACCGAACTGATTAGGGTTCCTGGCTATGGCTATGTCAAATGAACTCGGTGGCGCTGGATAGATCAAATCGGTGGGGCCGAGTTTGACTTTTGGTTTGGGACATATGTGGATGTGAGAAAGTGGTTGAGGGCTTTTGGAGCATATGACTAAGCATTTTGAGAAAGCAAGCCATTAAGCAACACCTCATCCCCTTTTAATAGTATTGACTTTTCCTATGGACTCAATGTGACCTTGGATCACTAAAATGAAAATGCAGAGTCCTGAGCTTTTGCCAATATGTGTCCTTAGCATTTTGAAGGGTCCACATTCCTAGTCCATGCCATGCCAATCATTGAACTTTCTGAAATGATCATCTTGAAAGAGCATTAGTTCAATGAGCTATATGTTGTTAGGAATTACAAAACCACCCAGGGATAGTTGCACTTTCAATATCCCCCTTTTTGGTAATTGATGACAACATATAGATCAAAGCTTCGACAAATAATAATAAGATTGAAAAACATCATCGCTTTGAGAAGTATGTGATAAGTAAGAGCTCCCCCTAAATTTGTGCATTATTTAAAATTTGCTTTTAAATGCAAATGCACAATCGATTAGGATCATGGGTTACTCTTCCATGTCTCATACATCTTGGTGGAGCTGTCAAAATGATAGAATATGAAATATGCACTCATTACCAAGACAAAGTGAATGATCATACATGAGAGATAAATAATAAAATCATTCAAGCACAAGCATTAAAGTATGATATGATCAAACACATGATCAAACGAGTATCTCACACACAGATAAGGTATCATTAAAGCAAGCATACAAATAAGTATCAAACAAGTGGCAAATAAGGCAAAAAGAAGCAAATCTCTCTCTCTCTCTCTCTCTCTCTCTCTCTCGAAGCCTATGATCTATACACTTTGTCCTCCTTTGGCAAAAAGTTACCAAAAAGCTCGAAAATGCATAGTGCTATGCGTCTCTCTAGGCTTGATCTTCGGGAGGAGGCGTTGAGAGAACTCCGAGGACGAATGCATCGGTTGAAGTTGTTGGAGCTGGTGGAGTGGCAACTAGAGGTGGCACTGATGCTGTGGCTGCAGGTGCTGATGTAGTTGCTCTTGTGTCAGTCATTGGCACTGCAGCAGATCTCTGTCCTCTTGGCACTCTCTGAAAGGCATCTGTGGTAGAATGCCCTTTCCTCTCCTCAGCTTCTTCCTAGAGCTGCTCAACTGTTGTCTACATCTCTGTTACTCTCAAGTCAAGATCACAGAATTTAGTCTCAATGATCCTCTCCAGGCTTTCTTGGTTCTGAGTCAGGGTGGCCAATCCCTTCTCAATCCTCAAGGTGGCTTGAATCAGATATCCAAGTTGATCTTGCTTAGATTTGAGAAACACTCGAGAAGCCTCTTCAGCACTTGGCATCTTTGCTGCCTTCTCAGCTTTAGTTTTCTTCCTCTTCTCTTGAGCCTCTACAAAAGTAGGATCTTCAGCATTCATGACAATAGTGTTATCCTCACGATCAGGCCTCAAGGGAAGATGTGTCTTGTCCAACAAGTAAGTGCCTGTGCCCATCTTGGAGTTGATGAGCATCTGGATGTGTGGAGCATACCACATGACCTCTTCTGATCTGAAGCTGTCCTCTATTGTCTCAACAATCAGACTCATCACCTTAAACTTCTGGGGCACATCAAACAACTGCAGCAGGTTAATGGAGTGGCCTCTGGTCATCCTATGATCCCCTGACTTGGGCAACAAGATATGCCTCAAGATAGTGTTGATGGTGGTCAAACCAAACAACAGATAGTATACGAAGCCCATCTTGTGAGTCTCCAAGGCTTTGTCGGCAATCTCTTTATACATGTTAGCCATTGAGTTGTGATCTGATAACCCACAAGTATAGGGGATCGCAACAGTTTTCGAGGGTAGAGTATTCAACCCAAATTTATTGATTCGACACAAGGGGAGCCAAAGAATATTCTCAAGTATTAACAGTTGAGTTGTCAATTCAACCGCACCTGAAAGACTTAATATCTGCAGCAAAGTATTTAGTAGCAAAGTAATATGGAAGTAGCGGTAACGGTGGCAAAAGTAACAGTAGTAGTTTTTGTAGTGATTGTAACAGTGGCAACAGAAAAGTAACTAAGCAAAGATCAATATGTGAAAAGCTCGTAAGAAATGGATCAGTGATGGATAATTATGTCGGACGCAATTCCTCATGCAACAGTTATAACATAGGGTGACACAGAACTAGCTCCAGTTCATCATTGTAATGTAGGCATGTATTTCGAATATAGTCATACGTGCTTATGGAAAAGAACTTGCATGACATCTTTTGTCCTACCCTCCCGTGGCAGCGGGGTCCTATTGGAAACTAAGGGATATTAATGCCTCCTTTTAATAGAGTACCCAATGAAAGCATTAACACTTAGTGAATACATGAACTTCTCAAACTATGGTCATCACCGGGAGTGGTCCCGATTATTGTCACTTCGGGGTTACCGGATCATAACACATAGTAGGTGACTATTGACTTGCAAAATAGGATCAATAACTCACATATATTCATGAAAACATAATAGGTTCAGATCTGAAACCATGGCACTCGGGCCCTAGTGACAAGCATTAAGCATAGAAAAGTCATAACAACATCAATCTTAGAACATAACGGACACTAGGGATCAAACCCTAACAAAACTAACTCGATTATATGGTAAATCTCATCCAACCCATCATAGTCCAGCAAACCTACGATGGAATTACTCACGCACGGCGGTGAGCATCATGAAATTGGTGATGGAGGAAGGTTGATGATGGCGATGGTGACGGAACCCCTCTCCGGAGCCCCGAACGGACTCCAGATTAGCCCTCCCGAGAGAGATTAGGGCTTGGCAGTGGCTCCGTATCGTAAAACGCGATGAATCCTTCTCTCTGTTTTTTTCTCACCAAACGTGAATATATAGAGTTGGAGTTGACGTTGATGGAGCCTCAGGGACCCACGAGGTAGGGGGGCGCGCCCCGGGGGGTGCCCTACACCCTCGTGGACAGGGTGTGGCCCCCCTGGTGTTGATTCTTTTGCCAGTATTTTTTATAAATTCCAAAACGTGTCTCCGTAAATTTCCAGGTCATTCCGAGAACTTTTATTTCTGCACAAAAATAACACCATGGCAATTCTGCTGAAAACAACGTCAGTCCGGGTTAGTTCCATTCAAATCATGCAAGTTAGAGTCCAAAACAAGGTCAAAAGTGTTTGGAAAAGTAGATACGATGGAGACGTATCATAAACTTACTAAACTCCTCCACGTATCCTGACGTAGAAATTTTTTTAAAAGAAATACTAAACGGACTCCAAAAATCCTGAAATAAATTTTCCCCGTCCTCTAAAAATACGCCGGACAAGGTGAACATTTATTTGGGCCTCTAGTACAATTTTGAAAAACGCATATTTTTCCTAATTCAAAGAAAATTGCAATAAAATCCAAATAAAAACCTTAATTGATTTTAATATTTTTCCTCCAATATTCATTTTATTTTGGAGAAGTCATATTATCTCCTCGCATATATTTTAATATGGAATATTTTTGGAGAGAAAAACAATCAAAACCAATTGATCCTCTTTTCAAAATTTGAGAAAACTCAAATATGAAAATATCGAAATTCCCAACTCTCTCCGTGGGTCCTGGAGTTGCTTAGAATTTCGAGGATCGCAAAGCAAAATGCAAAAAATATGATATGCATGAATGACGTATGTATAACATTCCAAATTGAAAATTTGGGATGTTACAAACCTACCCCCCTTAAGATGAATCTCGGCCTCGAGATTCGAGTTGGCTAGAAAATAGGTGTGGGTGGTCTTTGCGTAGATCATCCTTTCGTTCACAGGTGGCTTCATCCTTAGTATGGCAGCTCCACTAAACTTTACAAAACTTGATAACCTTGCTGCGAGTAACTCGGCTGGCAAACTCGAGAATCTTGACTGGTTTCTCCTCATAGGTTAAATCACTACTCAACTGAATTGCTTCCAGGGGCACCGTATCTCTCACAGGGATATCGGCCATCTCAGCATGGCATTTCTTTAACTGGGAATCGTGAAACACATCATGTACTCCTAACAGTCCTTCGGGTAATTCCAACTTGTAGGCAACCTCTCCCATGCGTTCCAAAACACGGTACGGCCCTACAAATCTCGGGGCTAACTTTCCCTTAACTCCAAAATGCTTAACTCCTCGCAGAGGTGACACTCGCAGATATGCTCTATCTCCGATCTCATAGACTACCTCCTTGCGTTTTGAGTCTGCATAACTCTTCTGTCTGGATTGAGCTACCTTCAGTCTATCTTGAATTAGTTTAACCTTCTCTTCGGACTCCTTAATCAAATATAGTCCAAACAACTGACGGTCTCCAACTTCATCCCACATTAACGGTGTCCTGCACCTCCGTCCATACAGGGCTTCAAATGGTGCCATCTTCAAACTGGCCTGGTAACTACTGTTGTATGAGAACTCCGCGTAGGGCAAGTTGTCGTCCCAACTAGATCCATAATCTAGAGCACAAGCTCTCAACATGTCCTCCAGAATCTGATTGACTCTCTCAGTCTGTCCATCTGTCTGCGGATGAAAAGCGATGCTGAACTCTAGTCTGGTACCCAAGGTCTGGTGCAGCCGGTGCCAAAACTTTGAAGTAAACTGCGTTCCCCTATCTGATACGATGGTCCTCGGAACTCCATGCAGACATACGATCCTGGTCATATATATCTTGGCCAACTTCGCACTTGTATATGTGGTCTTCATGAGGATAAAGTGAGCTACTTTGGTAAAGCGGTCCACTACTACCCAAATAGAATCATATCCCGATCGGGTCCTGGGTAATCTGGTGATAAAATCCATGCCAAGCTTATCCCACTTCCATCCGGGTATCGACATAGGCTGCAGTAATCCTGCTGGCTTATGATGTTCTGCCTTCACTCTCTGACATACGTCACATACGGCTACATACTCGGCAATATCCTTCTTCATTCCGGTCCACCAGAAACGCTCTTTCAAATCTAAATACATCTTGGTGTTCTCGGGGTGTATCGAGTATGGTGAGTCATGAGCTTCCTATAATATCAACTTCCTGATCTCGGCATTGTTGGGCACAAATATACGGTCTTCAAACCACAAGGTGTCGTGCTCATCCTCATGAAAACCTTTGGCTTTGCCCTCACTCATCTTCTCCTTTATCTCAGCAATTTCTTTGTCATCCTTCTGAGCTTCTCGAATCTTTCCCAACAATGTCGACTGAACTTCCATAGTTGTAACAAAACCTCTAGGAACTATCTCCAAACGAAGCTCCCTGAGATCTTTTGCTAACTCCCTGGGCAAACCTCCTATTACTAGGGTATTGGCATAACTCTTCCGGCTCAAAGCGTCTGCTACGACATTGGCCTTTCCTGGATGATAGTGCAACTTCATATCGTAATCCTTTATAAGCTCCAACCATCTCCTTTGCCTGAGATTCAACTCCTTCTGTGTGAAAATGTACTTCAAACTCTTATGATCCGTGTACACATCACAATGGTTCCCAATAAGAAAATGTCTCCAGGTCTTGAGTGCATGCACTACAACTGCTAACTCCAAGTCGTGTGTGGCATAATTCAACCCATGCGGTCGGAGTTGTCGGGAGGCATACGAAACAACTCTTCCGTCTTGCATAAGTACACTTCCAAGCCCTAAGCGAGACACGTCGCAATGCACTTGGAAATCCTTCCGTATATCTGGCAAAATCAGCACTGGGGCCGTAGTCAAACGTTTCTTCAACTCCTGGAAACTTGCTTTGCATTCTTCAATCCATTTGAACTTAGTGTCCTTCTTCAACAATGTCGTCATAGGCTTCACAATCTTGGAAAAATTCTCAATGAATCTCCGATAGTATCCCGCGAGTCCAAGAAAACCGTGGATCTCTCCAACTGAGATGGGTGCCAACCACTCAGTGACTGATTGAACCTTGGTAGGATCCACTGCTATACCTTCTCCTGATATAACATGTCCAAGAAATCCAACTTCCTTCAACCAAAACTCACATTTGCTAAACTTGGCATATAACTGATGTTCCCTGAGCTTCTCAAGAACCAAACGCAAATGCTTCTTGTGTTCCTCTTCATCCTTTGAGTATACCAAGATATCCTCAATGAACACCACAGCAAACTTATCCAAGAATTCCATGAACACCCTATTCATCATACTCATGAAATAGCACTACCAGGGAAAACGTTATACACAGAACTTTAGCACTAGCGCTTGTTAAAAGAGCACGCTACTGCTAGATAGCAGTAGCGCGTGCAAAATAAGCGCGCTGCAGATGGACATATATCAATAGCGCGTCTCACTGAAAACTCGCTACTACTAAAATTCCAATCACTTAGCCGATGGGCTACACATAGTAGTAGCGATCCTCCAAAAACCGCGCTACCGCTAATAAACTTATAACAGCGCGTTTATGTGTAAATCGCTACTGCTAACGAAAAGAAAATGAATAGAGAAGTAAATGAAAATGAAAGAAATAGAAAAAGGAGAAAGCAAAAATATATAATGTAAAGAAAAATAAATGAAAAAGGGAAAAATGATGAAGACGTAGCAGTAGCGCGCTCTCTGAAATGCGCTATAGCTAACTTAGCTATAGCGCGTTTTCTGTAACGCACTACCGTTACTTTTGACTTAAGCAAAAACGATTTCCCCCTGGCCACCACTTCTCCCCCAAATCGATCCCTCGCTTCGCCCTGTCTCCCCCACTTCGCCGTTGCCCCCACTTTGCCGCCGTCTCCTGCCGGCATCGATGCCGCGCTCATCCTCACGACCGCCGCCCGAGGCCGCCCAGCCTCACCGCCGCCGCCTCTCGGGCCACCCTCGACCTCACCGTCGCCTCCCTCGACCTCACCGCCGCCGCCGTCGACCTCACCGCCCCCAAGCCCGCCAAGACTGCCGCGTCTCGATCCTGAGCCCGCCCACCCCGCCCCTACCTCCGTCGCCAAGCACCTCCCCGCCACCGTCTCTCCCCTCTCTGTAAGCCCCCCAACCCATCCTTTTTAGTTAATACATGTTAATGTTAAGTAGTAGATAATGTTGATGTTTTTTAGTTAGGGTAGTAATAGACGATGTTAAGTAGTAGATAATGTACATGTTAATTAGTTTAGTAGGGTTTAGTTTTTGAATTGAGTTTGTTTAACTAGATGTTAATTAGGGCAGTAGGGTTTAGTTTAGAGTAAAGTTTAGTTCAGTAGTTAACTAAATATAATCTATATTTGGTTTTTGAATTGAGTTTGAGAGAGCATGTATGATTTGTGTAGATTTTCTTGAAGTGTCAAACGCTATAGGACATGCAAATTTGAAGTGGTCAGGATATATGCAAATTCCTCAATTGTGTTTGCCCATGTTTCGATTGTGCCCAAGTGGCCTTTTGTTGTTTCCAGGGAATGAAGCTGAGTGGCCTATGTTTTGCCGGAATGTTGATTCATTTCCGTTCTGGCAAATTTCAGGTTCTCGATTTGTCCACTTTTTAGCAAAGGTCATGCCAAAATTTTCCATGAATTTCGGCATGACTTGTGCTACAAACTAGGACATATTGAGTGCCCGGGATTTGCCGCACCAGGAAGGAGTCAACATTCCTGCAAAACATAGGCCTTTTGTATGTCATTATTCATTTTATTAGGTCTAGAATTAATTTACTAGATTTAATCGTAGGAAACATGGCTAGCAACGATGAAGGACATGGTTCTGGTGATTGCGACAACGTCTACCGGGCGGAAGATGATTTTTTTTAGCCTTGCCGACGATCAACCGGTGGCATCGGGGACTGAGACCGACGCGCAGACCGCTGCTGAGACTGAGACCGGCGTTGAGACTCAGACCGGCATCGAGACCGGCGCTGAGACTGAGACCGGCGCTGCCTCGGGGAGCGGAGCCGGTGTAGAACCAAAAGCAAAGAGGCAACGGCTTCCTAACAAACTCAAGACTACTAGACCGGTGGTCACGGAGGTGGACGACGGCAATTTTGAGCCAAAGGCGCCCGAGGAAGCGCGTCGATGCTACGACAATCAAATAGGCTGCATCGTACGGACAACCGCCACCATCAACGATGAGAAACTACCGAAGATAGAAAATATGAGGAGCTCCCTCCTAAAGAAGTTTCACCAGATATTCTTGTTCCCGGGCCGGAATGAGAAGGATTATGAAGATCCAGATGAGGACTCGACAATGAAGAAGATAAACAAACACGCCATGACCAAGTTTAGCAATGCGTTGGCCGCCTGGAAAAATCGAGTGAAAGCAAAGATCATCGACAAGAAGGAACCCTACTCCGAGATTGTAAAGGATAATTCGACAATCACGGAAGAGCAGTTTCAAATATTCAAGGAGGCTTGCAAGGCCGAAGCTGCCAAGAAAAAGTCTCAGTACATGAAGGGGCTTCAAGAGAGGAACATTGGGAGCCACCACCTCGGAAGCCGTGGTTACGGCGGAAATAGGTCCAAATGGGCCAAGGAGGACGCGGAAGCCGCGAGTCTTGGCATCCCAGACCCCTTGGCGGATTTCACCGTCCCGTAGGAGCGTGAAGTCCTCAGGGCCTGACACCGTTGGGACCCAGTGAAGAAGGTTTACGAGACAACACCAGTCATTACGGAGTTCATGAGGCTGCTGGTAATTTTAGTTTCTGATCAATTCGACTGCACACGTTAGTCATATTTGTAAACGATCCTTGTGCCTTTTGCAGAGAGAGCAGCACCGGATTGCAGCCGAAAGCGACTCGCCGTCTGAGGCATTGGCGAGGCCCAAGTGGGACACTCCATTCAACCGGGCGTTGAACATATTGAAACGACAACAAGTGGATACTCGACCGTCGTATGGACGCGTGCACGGTGTCGGAGACGGCGCCACGTGGAAGAAGTACTACCGTGAGACCACGGAGGAGAGAAAGGAAAGAAGGAGGTTAACTGAAGAAAACATCAACAAGAAGGTTGAGATTGCGGTTGAGAAGAAATCATCTCAGACAGTCGCAACAGCGGCAGATTTGTCTACTTCCTTGGTGACGGGCGTTATCACTTGGACAAGGCAAAATCCAGAAAAAATGCAGAGGACTTTCCCCTTGCCGACTTCTTGGGGAGCAGCTCGACTAGCGTTGCACCAGCACCTGCTCCCGCACCGGCTCCCGCACTTGCTCCTGCACCGGCTCCCGCACCGGCTCCCGCACCGGACGTGCTCGGTGGTGCTTCATCTTTGGCTGAGCTCGACGCCCTCACGGTATCTGTCACACCGGCCCCCTTCAATATAAATGTATAATCTCCCATTTTCGTTACCTTTTGGATGTCTCACGTCGCAGACTTTTCTTTGCAGGCCGACGAAACCCCGTGCACCATATTGTACACCATCGGCGACCAGAAGGTGGACGTGGGGAAGGCGACGATAATGAAGCCGAAGGAACCATTGTTCCACAGCCGGCCGATCCCCTCGAACGTCTTCAAGGTTTCCGTGGCCAGTGTCAAACCGGGCCACGAGAATTTGCCTCCTCCAATACTAGCGGGGGATGACGACGAGACACTGCGACGGCTTGGTGATTGTTGCAATGGGTGGGTCCTGTTGTGGCCAAAGAGTCTGCTTCGTCCGGAGGCGGCCGGGAGCACACCCACGAGCACGCAGCCTCAGCAAGGTATGAACATCAACACCCCACCTACCCAATTAGCGTCGGGTGTCGGGTTGGGTGATAGCGGACGGGGTAAGGAGGAGGCTCCATTAGTCACTGATGACATCGCCATGGATGAGGATGAGGACGACGATGGTGCTGAACAGTATGTCTATACTGGCGCCTCCTCAGGGTTTGAGCGTCATGAGTCGGTGCCTGAATTGCCATCTCAACGTATTATGGACGACCTTCCGGTAGTAAAGAAGTCTAGGAAGAGAGCGAGGAAAGGCAAAAAAGCTGATTCTATGATCCAGCCGCCCCAGCAGCCTCGGCTTCAGGACCGTATAGATATCCCCGATGCGGATAAATGGCATATCCCCGGTCAACCAATCCTACCCGCAACGGCGCTACATGCCAGATTCGGCAATCTAAGGAGACTTCATGACAATGTGCTGCGGGTAGAGAAATGCCTCATCGCCTCGAAAGATCCAGGATACTCACTCTACGTGGTTAACGTTCCGCGGCAAATGTCGTACATCGACAGCTTCCCCGTAGATAAGTTCTTCCTCCGATTCGATTACATATTCGACATGTTTCACGTGAAGAAGCTGGATTTTACGTTTGTCTGCCTTTATGCCTTGCACATGAACTACATCATCGGGGTTGAGCAAATATCTAATATCTGTGTCGCTGACCCGCACTACATGCACGAGGGCTTCATGGGAGTCTGCGCAAAGCACCGTGAATACGCGAGGGATTACATCGTCAATTTCATGCTCGCCAATAAGGACAAGGAGGCGATTCTCATGCCTTATCATCCCGTGTAAGTCATCCGCGCTGCTATCCTTCCTTCGATTTCAATCATTCAGTTGCACGGTGGAGGCTAATTAATTTGGGGTGTACTTATTTTGCGCAGCGGCGGGCGCGCCGTCCTCATCATCCTCTATCCCCGATTCTCCCACGCTCTTTACTTGGACTCGTCGAAGAACATTCACAAAAAGGATTACACCCACATCAAGGATGTTCTCGACAGTGCTATGTTTTACTACCAAGCAAGGGGTGGAGAGGTCAGGGACAAGAAGACAAGGGGCGGGAGGGCCGCCTTCAACCATAAGACCGACTCTGCTGCATCCAGCAATCGAACGATTCTCTTAATGATGGATTCTATGTCCTACACCACATTCTGGAGTACAGACGGGATCACCAGAACCTTCGCATGTCACCTAGATCCGGCGATGCCCATATTCTGCAATGGGCAAAGGACATAGGAGATATTGAGGATCATCGACTTCGAGCTGAGTTCTATAACATCCAGCGCGAACTTGCCCAAATCATCATGAAGGAGGTTGTCGGAAAAACAGGGATGCTCTACGGAGAAGGACAAATGTCGTGGGAAGACGTCCGAACATGGATAGCCTCTCAGCGTCTCGACATGAAGCCTTTCACTAAGCTCAAGGACTATCTCCCTGACTTGGATGGATGGAACGACATGTTGGAGTGATTGTCGATATATGACAATGTGTACGTTTAGTCCATACTTTCTGTATGAAAAAACTTTGAGTTATGCACGGTGAAACTTTATTTGTGATGTAATTAAACCGTCCTCCTCCTTGACTAGCGAAAATCACTCTAGTTAGGGCATTTTGGGGTACGATGAACTTTGTTATTTATTCTTATGATATGTTGTTTCTATTTTTGCCAAGTCTGTCTCTTTCTGTTGCTCAACTATATATGATGCATATCATCGACTCATGTGATGATGCAGGTGCATAGACCATAGATGGCGAAGAAGTGCTATGCCAGGAGTATATATAAGACAAGTGGCCGGAGTGTCAGGCCCAGATGTACCGGTTTCCAGTTTCTGAGCGACAGGCAGTAGTTAGTTTAGGTTCACGCTAATGCGAGAGAGGGATACGAACTCATGTACTCAAAGTGATAGCTCTTCTCGCGTATATCATTGTTTAGATGGATGACGATGTATTTGCAAGTAATTGAGACTTGTATCGCTATTTTCGAGATGATGACGAGAGACCACTTTGCGTTGGATGATGATTATGATGATGACACGATTTGATGAGACTAATTGTATGTATATGCTATGATACATTTGTATGTGTATGATATGCTAAAGATTTATTGTATAAAGCCTATTCAAATACAAAACAATTACAAAACAAATATGCAGGGGGAAAAACTAATAAAACTAGTAGTAGCGGGGGGGGGGGAATTTAGCAGTAGCGCTTCCCAGTAAACAGCGCTGTAGATAATATCAGCAGCGCCCTTTTCTAAAGAGCGCTACAGCTATTCATGTATAGCAGTGGCATGGGACAACAGGCGCTACTGCTATACGTTAGCTGTAGCGCCTTATTAGTAGCGCCGGTCCCCGCACTACTAGTAGGCCCAAAACCCGCGCTGCTACTAGGCTTTTCCCTAGTAGTGTAGGCAGGGGCGTTAGTCAATCCAAATGACATAATCGTATACTCATATAGCCCATACTTGTGGTAAAAGCTGTCTTAGGTATATCCTTTTCTCGAATCTTCAACTGATGGTATCCTGATCGAAGATCGATCTTGGAAAAGACTTTTGCTCCTTGCAACTGGTCAAACAGATCATTGATCATAGGAAATGGGTATTTGTTCTTGATCGTCACTTCATTCAATGCCCTATAATCAACAACCATTCTCAGAGACTTACCCTTCTTCTCAACCAAGAGCACTGGGACTCCCCATGGTGATGAACTTCGTCGAATGTAACCTTTCTCCAATAACTCCTTGATTTGCTTCTTAATCTCCTCCAGATCATTTGCGGGCATCCGGTAGGGTCTCTTCGATATCGGTCCGGTGCCTAGCAATATCTCTATCAAAAACTCATTATCCCGGTCTGGCGACATGCCTGGTAATTCCTCAGGAAATACATCCGGGTAATCCTTCACTACATGCACTTCTTCTTGAACAACTCCCGTGAGAGAATTTACGTGAGTACTCTTGGGAGTATACCTGGATACATACTTAATCCTTTTTCCCTCCGGGGTAGTGAGTAAAATCGACTTACTGGCGCAATCAATGTTTCCTCCGTACTTCGATAACCAATCCATACCGAGTATCACATCCAATCCTTGTGATTCCAAAATTATTAGGCCTGAGGGTAAAACGTGGCTGCCAATGGTTAAGGGTAACCGCTCGCACCATCGGCTGGCCATATACTCTGCACCTGGGGAACTTACTAGCAAGGGTGTCCTAAGGGCTAAGGTGGGTAACTTAAACTTGTCCACAAATCCCCTTGAAATGTATGAATGCGATGCATCAGTATAAAAATAACAATTGCGGTAAACGACTTAACCAAAAACTTACCGATAACTGCATCTGGCTGCTCTTCAATCTCCTCCACGTTCATGTGGTTCACTTGTCCCTTGTTGAGTGGGCTGGGCTTCTTCCTAGTGTTTCCATTGCCATTCCCATTCTTTGCTTTAGAACACTCAGTGGCATAGTGTCTAGTCTCCCCGCACTTGAAACAAGTAATGTGACTCAGGTCCTTCTTGGCGGGCGTTGCTGGGTTAGAGCGGTTCTGTCAGGACCCCGACTCTATGCCACATCGATCTAGCATGTAACACCTCATATCACTTTGCGGCCTCACGCACGGTATCCCCACGGGTGTCGCCTTACCGTTGCCCGGGACCGTTTGCGCATTTTGGCACACGTATATGATGGTGTCGCTAGCATCCATATGATAAAGAGCCCAGGCTGACATGGCTAGTCGTAAACCCAAAGTGGCACTCACTTACAGGGACATGCATCCATGACCCAGCATCGAACGTGTCGGTCATCAACGAGTGAATCCAGGCTGTAGCACTGGGCTAACAGGACTCCGGTGAACCGGGCTGTAGCAGGCTAACAGGACTCCGGTATTCATCGCGTGACATTTCCCCGAAGGGACAGACACAGGATCGAAGAAGGACACATGCCGGCCAGCCTAAGTGTTCCGGAGCAGTAGCAAGCTACCAGGGCTCACTGGAAGCACTAGGAGACATTTCCCGGTAAGAGAGGCTACTAAGAATAAACAACTAGATAGTCAGATCCCACACATAGCAATACACATTACACGTACGCATAACATGCAGGTATGTGCTGTACAACATGGCATCACAGCATAACTCAACAACTTATATAGATAAAGGCTCAGAAGAGCCATCACAGCATTATTACAAACAGGGGTCACATGACCCAACAGTCAGAGCAATCAAGCAACAAGCGGAAGCATTACATGTCTGAGTACAGACATCTACAAATGAAAAAGGCTGAAAGCCTGACTATCTACAACATCCGATCAAGATCGTAGCTGAGGTACTAGATACTAGTCGAAGTCCACGAGAACCTAGTAAGACCGAAGTCTCCGCTGCAAAAACATAAATAAAGCAACATGAGTACAAAGGTACTCAGCAAGACTTACATCAGATCCTATCATACATGCACTTGTATCAAGAGGGTAACGTGGGGTTTAGTTGCAGCAAGCCAGCTTTGACTCTGTGGCTATCCTGTTCTACGACTACCAGAAACTCTTGAGGTGAAACAACGTACACGAGTCCACTAATCACCATACAATACACTACTATGGGTTCATCCCCGTCTCCCTACGAGAAGGCCATCCATAGCACTCACACTTGTCTTGAGCATTTTATAGTATCCACTTCAAGTTGTCTATGTACCATGTAAGCATCCAAGAAGTCCATAACCGCGGACCCGGCTATTCGAATAGATCATGTTAACCCTGCAGGGGTGTACTTCTTCACACACGCTCTCGCCACTTACCGCCATGTACACGTCATGTATCTCGGCAACCTTCAAGCGGAAGCCTGGCGAGGGTGTCGGCCACGACCTGACTAACCACACAAGACTCTAGTCCAGGTTTATCGCCTATTCGGGTTCCATCCGCAAGGAGATCCGGCCGGGGTGTCGCTTACGGCCCCAAACGATGTGTACAGGGTTCCCGAGCCCACCATCCGGGTGCCACTCGGTACACCAGGCCACGTGTGCCTAGTCTGTCCCAAGCCCACCCTGCCGGGTGCCACCTGGTAGAAAAATAGCACTACCTACAAACACCAGAAACTAGTTGCGACTCCTGGACAGAGATCAAGTCGGTTAATAAGTCGAGAGGGCTTAGAGCGCCCGGAGCCCAATGTGTGGTAGTATCGAGTCATTGGACAACATACATAGAACTCGGTGCTTAAGGACGGTTCCAGTGAGACAACCCACCATGTACTCCTACATGGCCTCTCACCGCTACCTTTACCAAATCGTGTTCACACACTTAACTCTCAGCATCAGAACATATCGTGACACTCCAATTCATTCCCAATGAATCAGACCTGACACAACTCTAAGCAATAGCAGGCATAGCATGGTAGGAACACATCAGTGGCTTCAATCAACTCCTACACATGCTAGTGGGTTTCAACTATTTACTGTGGCAATGACAGGTCATGCAGAGGAATGGGTTCAACTACCGCAGCACAAAGTAGCAGATGAACCGTTGTTGTCCTAATGCAATAACTGAGAGCAGGAGCGAGAGAGTAGGGTTTTATCGAAATGAACAAGGGGGTTTGCTTGCCTGGTAAATCAACAAGGGAGGCACTGCTTCACAGACAGGTACTCTGGAACGTCTCCGGAGCAGGACCTATCGAGAAGGAACGGTGCCGGCAATCAAAACACAATCATATGCAACAATATGATGCATGAGCATGGCATGTAGATGTGATGCTGTTTGAGCTAATGCAACTAGTAAACATTTGGTTTGAAGTCCATTTGAACCAAAGGTTCAAATGCATTTCTAAATTAAGTCTCTTATATATGCCATAATGTGTTTTCCCATATTCAGCATGTATAAGTTGGTTTTTCATGCATGAAACTAGTACAGATGGAAAGATTGCATTTTTCTGATAATTTTTCATATATAAATTATTTTAATCTGAGCTACGGTTGAATTGTTATGAATTTTTGAAGTTTAAAACAATTTCTGGAATTTTCTGATTAAATTTAAATCCAGAATTCATATATTGCGTCAGCATTGAGTAAGCATGACGTCAGCAGTCAACTGGGCTGGTCCGGGTCAAACCTGACGTGTGGGGTCCACACGTCAGTGACAGGGGGTTAAACAGGGGTTAAATTAACTTAATTAAAAGGTTAGGGGGCACCGGGGCCCACGTGTCAGCCTCAGGGGGTTAATTAACAGTGATTAGCACTAAGCTAACCACCTGCCGACGGGGCCCACTCGTCAGGCCGGCGAGGTCGTCGGCGGCGACCTCTGGACACGGCGGCGTCCGCGAAACAGGCCACGGGGGCGGCGTCGGAGAGCACCGGGGCGTAGCCCGGGCTCTCGCGCATCTGGTGGGACAGGTGGAAGTAGCGGGGGAGGCCGGAGCTCGCCGGTGCAAAGCTCGCGGCGGCGGCCAGAGCTCGGCTTCGATCGGGAACGGGCTGCGGGGCACGGGGAGGCCACCTGAGGGGCTCGGCGGCACCCTCGTGGCACCGGGAGCACGCTAGGGTGCTTAGTTTGGGCGGAGGCGGGCCGAGACGGCGACGGCGACATGGACGGCGGCGAGAGGCTTCAGCCGTGGTGGGGAACGGTGCTACGGCGCGCGGGCAGTTAAACGGGGAGGGGGAAGCGGTGGCGGAGCTCACCGCGGTTGCAGCGGCAGTCGAAGTGGGCTCGGGGACGCACTGAAGCGGCCGGAGCGCCGATGGGGATCCACGGCGGCCGGCGATGGAAAAGACGACGACGGCGGCTCCACGGGGCGTCCGGAGGGGCACGGCTTGACAGGGAGCTTCAGGGCGAGGGGGCGGAGCTCCTGCGCGTGTCGGGGAGGCGAGGGGAGACCGGTGGCGATGGCTATGGCGAACGGCGGCGACCGACGCGTTCGGACACGGGAGAGAGAGAGCGAGGGAGAGGAGAGGAAGAATCGGGGGGGGGGGGGGAGAGTGAGAGGGTACGGGGGGGCTGCGTGGCGTCGTCCGGCGTTCCAGGGCGACGAGGAGGCTCCAGGCAAGCAGGGAGGGAGGTGGCGTGGCGCGGTGGCGCGCGCGCGCGCCGGGCACGCTCCCCTCCCTCTGTCGAGGACGAAGACGACAGAGGAGGGGGCGGGCTGGGCCGCCTGCTGGCTGGGCCGGCCTGCTGCTGGGCTGCACAGGGGGGGAGCCCCAGGTAAGCTTCTCCTTCTTTTATTTTTTTTGTTTTCTAATTTTTCTGACATTAGTTTTGATTTAATAAAATACTAAATCAATTTATTACCTTATGCCAATTTTGCAGGAGCTAGATATATTATTCCAGAGCTCCTTTATAAATGGCATAATTTTTGGACCATATTTCATATATATAGAAATATATTTCCAATGCAAATATTTATCGAATTAATCCAAATGGCCAAAATAAATATCCATGAGCTCCTAAAAATATTGTTTTGATTTTTATCTCTGTCCAATATTTTCAGGGAGCAACATGAGCATTTTCTTGGACCCTTTTGGAGAAATTTTTATTTGGGTCATTTTCAAAAATGATTCTGAGGGTTCCACCAATCCTCATTTCAAATTTAAATGAAATTTAAACATGATGCACAAATGACTAGCTAGTCTAGGTCATACCAGACTAGGGATGTGACAACTCGCCCCCACTTGAAAGAATCTCGTCCCGAGATTCAGGGGTCGACGGAAAGAAAGCGGGGTACTCCAGTCGAAGACGATCTTCTCGCTCCCAAGTAGCTTCTCTCTCGGAATGATGAGACCACTGAACTTTGAGAAACTTGATGTTCTGACGTCGGGTAACACGCTCTGCTTGATCAAGAATGCGAACCGGGTACTCTCGGTATGTGAGGTTATCTTGGAGATCAAGCGTTTCATGGTCCACTCCGCGGATAGGATCCGAGAAGCAACGCCTGAGTTGAGAGACGTGGAAGACATCATGAACTCGAGAAAGATGTGGGGGTAGTTCCAACTGGTAGGCAACCTCTCCTCGTTTAGCGAGAATGCGAAAAGGACCAATGTAACGAGGAGCCAACTTGCCCTTGATACCGAAACGATGGGTACCCTTCAAAGGAGTAACCCGAAGGTAAGCCTTATCGCCAACTTCATAAGTCATATCCTTATGATGACGATCATACTGACTCTTTTGACGAGACTGGGCTGTTTTCAAATTCTCACGAATGATGCGAACTTGCTCTTCTGCCTCCTGGATCATGTCCGGTCCAAAGAATTGTCTTTCACCGGTTTCTGACCAGTTCAAAGGTGTTCGACATCTTTGTCCATAGAGAACCTCAAAAGGAGCTTTCTTGAGGCTGGATTGATAGCTATTGTTATAAGCAAACTCGGCAAAAGGAAGACATTTCTCCCAATCCATACCGAATGAGATAACGCAAGCTCTGAGCATGTCTTCGAGAATTTGATTGACCCGTTCCACCTGACCACTCGACTGAGGGTGGAAAGCGGTACTGAAGGAAAGATGGGTTCCCATGGCAGTTTGGAAACTCTCCCAGAAATGAGAAGTGAAAAGACTGCCACGGTCTGAATTGATCTCTAGTGGAACACCATGGAGTGATACTATTCGAGAAATGTATAAGTCAGCAAGCTGACTAGCAGTGATACTCTCTCGAACAGGAAGGAAGTGAGCCACTTTGGAGAGACGATCAATGACTACGAAGATAGCATTATTCCCTCTCTTGGTCCTGGGAAAGCCGGTGATGAAGTCCATACCAACTTTATCCCATTTCCATTCAGGAATAGCTAAAGGCTGAAGGGTGCCAGCAGGTCTTTGATGCTCTGCCTTAACGCGACGACATACGTCACATTTAGCAATGAACTCAGCGATTTCTCTCTTCATCCTAGTCCACCAGAACCTCTGGCGTAGGTCCTGATACATCTTAGTACTACCGGGATGAATCGTGAGAGGAGATTCATGCGCCTCCTTAAGAATCAATTGTCGAAGATGTTGATTCTTGGGAACCACCAAGCGATTCTCAAAGAAAACAACACCACGATCATCCATAGTGAAACATCCACCAACTCCCTTCTTAATGTTTCTCTTGATCCGGGAAATTCCTGTGTCTTGCTTTTGAGCAGCGATAATCCGATCTTCAAGATCAGGTTTCGCCACCAAGGTAGAAAGAAATCCGCGAGGAGCTATGTGAAGATTAAGCTTACAGAATTCCTCATGGAGAAGTGGTTGGCCTTGCTGCAACATGAGATTGTTGCAATAGGATTTACGGCTTAGAGCATCAGCCATGACATTGGCTTTGCCTGGGGTGTAGGTAATCCCTAGATCATAATCTGTGATTAACTCCAACCAACGTCTTTGCCTAAGGTTCAAATCTGGTTGGGTGAAGATATACTTGAGACTCTGGTGATCGGTGTAGATCTCGCAACGTTTACCAAGAAGGTAATGTCGCCAGGTCTTGAGTGCATAGACTACGGCTGCAAGCTCTAGATCATGTGTAGGATAATTCTCCTCATGTGGATGCAACTGTCGAGATGCATAGGCAATCACATGACGATCCTGCATAAGAATGCAACCTAGTCCCTGTCGTGAGGCGTCGCAGTAGATAACAAAGTCTTTAGTGAAACCCAGTGGCACAAGTATGGGAGCAGAAGTCAGGCGTCTTTTCAGTTCCTGAAAACTGTACTCACACTGTGGGGACCACTCGAACTTTTTATCTTTCTTGAGAAGTTCCGTGAGGGGTTTGGCTACTTTGGAGAAGTTTTCAACAAAGCGGCGACAATAGCTGGCTAGACCAAGGAAGCTCCTAACTTGTTTAACGGTCTCAGGTGGAGTCCAATTGAGAACGGCTTGAACTCTCTCGGGATTGACAGCAATGCCCTTACCAGAGATTACGTGACCTAAGTAGGTCACCTCTGACAACCAAAATTCACACTTGGAGAACTTGGCATAAAGGCGGTGCTCTCTGAGTTTTTCTAACACAAGTCTAAGATGTTCGGCATGCTCTTCCTCGTTCTTCGAGTAAATAAGAATGTCATCGAGGTAAACCACGACGAACTTATCTAAGTACTCCATGAAGATCGAGTTCATCAGGCGGGAGAATGTAGCTGGAGCGTTAGTTAGACCAAAGGACATGACGGTGTACTCGTACTGGCCATAACGAGTGACAAAAGCTGTCTTGGGAATGTCCCCGTTTCTGATTTTGATTTGGTGGTATCCTAACCTTAAATCCATCTTGGAGAAGACTGAGGATCCAGCGAGCTGATCATACAGGTCGTTGATCCTGGGGAGCGGATACTTGTTCTTTATCGTGACCAAATTAACGGGACGATAATCTACAACCATCCGGTCCGTACCATCTTTCTTCTTAACAAAGAGGACGGGGCAAGCCCAAGGAGAAGAACTAGGACGGATGAAACCCTTTTGCAAGGACTCATCGAGTTGTTTCTTAAGCTCGGCTAGTTCTAAGGGTGCCATCTTGTAAGGTCTCCGGGAGATTGGAGCTGTTCCTGGGATAAGATCTATGACGAACTCTACATCTCTGTCAGGTGGAACACCTGGCAGTTCCTCTGGAAAGACATCCGGAAAGTCACGGACTACCGGGATATCTTCAAGGTCTGGAAGAGGGCTGGCATTAAGAGAATAGAGCTGACGCTTTGCAACTCTAGTGGAGACGGTGACTATCTTGCCAGATGGGTGTGTAAGCTGAACAGATCTTGTGTAACAATCAATCTTGGCATGATGAGCTGTCATCCAGTCCATACCCAAGATGATGTTAATATCTGAGGACTTGAGGGCTACAAGTGATGCAAGGAATACAAGTCTATCAACAAGGATTTCGTTACCATGGCTGATTCTGGTGGTCTGCCATCTAGACCCTGGGGTTTGGATTTCAAGCGGAGTTGGCATATCACAAAATGACATGTCGTGCAAATGAGCATAGCCTTCAGAAATGAAGGAGTGAGATGCTCCAGTATCGAATAGAACTGATGCTGGGTGACAATTGACAAGGAGTGTACCAAGAACGACATCTGGATCATCATGAGCGTCTTTAGCTGAGACGTGATGCACACGTCCACGTTCAGTGGGGGCTGACTTAACACTGATCATCTTGCGTGATGGCTTAACACAGCCAACAGTCTTCTCGGGCTGGGGTGGAGCATAACTAGTTTGAGAGCAGTCACGTGCATAGTGTCCTGGCTTCCCGCATGTGAAGCAAGTCCCTGAGGTTGGACGTGGACCCGCACTGACAAGCGGTCTACCAGTAGGCCTGGGTGGAACATATGACTGAGCTGGGAAAGGCACCACAGGGGATGGCCTCGGTGCATATCCGGAAGGAAGAGCGGAGTTTGGAACCCAAATCCGGCGTTTCTGGGAACTAGAACCGGAGGAAGATCCCAAATCACGGGTGTGCTTACGAGACTCCTCGTAAGTGAGCTGAGCTGTCTCTGCATTGATGGCCTTGTTCACAAGGGCTTGGAATGTATCACAATGATGCAGGTGGAGATCACGACGCAACTTGGGGTTGAGACCCTTCCGGAACCTAGCTTGCTTCTTGGCGTCCGTGGACACTTCTTCTATGGCATAGCGGGCAAGGTTCTCGAACTCTCTGCTATAAGCATCAACAGCCATCTTACTCTGGGTGAAACTACAGAACTCTTCTCTCTTGCGATCAAGGAGGGCCTGGGGAATGTGATGCTCGCGAAAAGCCTCAGTGAAATCTCTCCAGGTAGGAATCTGGCTAGCTGGAAGCATAGCCTCATAGTTCTGCCACCAAAGACTAGCAGGACCTTCCAGGTGGTATGTGGCATAAGTGACCTTGTCATCTTCAGCTACGCTCGCGGAATGCAGCTTAAGAGTGATGCTACGGAGCCAATCATCTGCATCGAGTGGCTCGATGGAATGATGAAAAGTGGGTGGGTGCAAGCGGATGAAATCATGAATGGTAGCAGACCCTTTGAACTGATGTGCAGTGTTCTCCTCGATACGTGCCAACAAACGGTTAGACTCACGCTTGTTCCTCTCCATCTCTAGCATGAACTCGGTCAACGAAGGCTGGTCGGGAGGATCCTCATCCCTACCATCTCCGGGGTTCTGGCTACGAGCAACGGAACTTTGCTTAGCTGATGACATCCTGAGAAACAAAACCAAGGACGGAATCAGCATCAACTATAGACTGTAGAATGTAGGACAAGGAATTAGTATCACTCGAACTCCTAGGGAAATTTCGGCAGCATAACGACAGTAAAATGCTCAGAATGAGACATCCTACTAAAAATGGGGTGGTAACATACTCATCATCATCGCTCAAGGTTCTGAGATGGTACTAAACAGACTACACCGGAAGTACTCGAAAACTGGGGTATGACTCTGATCAACCAATCCTAAGGGACTACGGAGTAGTAACACGTGATCCTGATAGACGGAAGAGAAGCCTAGTTCCTTAATCCCGTCGTAAAGATAGGATGACTCAGATCAGAAGGTCATGAGGTATAAGGAGTAAAAAGAGCCTTACGTTCCAATCCACAATCAATTCCCTTACATAACTAAAGATTTTCTAGACTTAACTTCGACCAGTTTGGCTTGGTAATCCTACAGGCAGTCAAGCTCTGATACCAGCGCTGTCAGGACCCCGACTCTATGCCACATCGATCTAGCATGTAACACCTCATATCACTTTGCGGCCTCACGCACGGTATCCCCACGGGTGTCGCCTTACCGTTGCCCGGGACCGTTTGCGCATTTTGGCACACGTATATGATGGTGTCGCTAGCATCCATATGATAAAGAGCCCGGGCTGACATGGCTAGTCGTAAACCCAAAGTGGCACTCACTTACAGGGACAGGCATCCATGACCCAGCATCGAACGTGTCGGTCATGAACGAGTGAATCCAGGCTGTAGCACTGGGCTAACAGGACTCCGGTGAACCGGGCTGTAGCAGGCTAATAGGACTCCGGTATTCATCGCGTGACATTTCCCCGAAGGGACAGACACAGGATCGAAGAAGGACACATGCCGGCCAGCCTAAGTGTTCCGGAGCAGTAGCAAGCTACCAGGGCTCAGTGGAAGCACTAGGAGACATTTCCCGGTAAGAGAGGCTACTAAGAATAAACAACTAGATAGTCAGATCCCACACATAGCAATACACATTACATGTACGCATAACATGCAAGTATGTGCTGTACAACATGGCATCACAGCATAACTCAACAACTCATATAGATAAAGGCTCAGAAGAGCCATCACAGCATTATTACAAACAGGGGTCACATGACCCAACATTCAGAGCAATCAAGCAACAAGCGGAAGCATTACATGTCTGAGTACAGACATCTACAAATGAAAAAGGCTGAAAGCCTGACTATCTACAACATCCGATCAAGATCGTAGCTGAGGTACTAGCTACTAGTCGAAGTCCACGAGAACACTAGTAAGACCGAAGTCTCCGCTGCAAAAACATAAATAAAGCAACATGAGTACAAAGGTACTCAGCAAGACTTACATCAGATCCTATCATACATGCACTTGTATCAAGAGGGTAATGTGGGGTTTAGTTGCAGCAAGCCAGCTTTGACTCTGTGGCTATCCTGTTCTACGACTACCAGAAACTCTTGAGGTGAAACAACGTACACGAGTCCACTAATCACCACACAATACACTACTATGGATTCATCCCCGTCTCCCTACGAGAAGGCCATCCATAGCACTCACACTTGTCTTGAGCATTTTAGAGTATCCACTTCAAGTTGTCTATGTACCATGTAAGCATCCAAGAAGTCCATAACCGCGGACCCGGCTATTCGAATAGATCATGTTAACCCTGCAGGGGTGTACTTCTTCACACACGCTCTCGCCACTTACCGCCATGTACACGTCATGTATCTCGGCAACCTTCAAGCGGAAGCCTGGCGAGGGTGTCGGCCACGACCTGACTAACCACACAAGACTCTAGTCCAGGTTTATCGCCTATTCGGGTTCCATCCGCAAGGAGATCCGGCCGGGGTGTCGCTCACGGCCCCAAACGATGTGTACAGGGTTCCCGAGCCCACCATCCGGGTGCCACTCGGTACACCAGGCCACGTGTGCCTAGTCTGTCCCAAGCCCACCCTGCCGGGTGCCACTTGGTAGAAAAATAGCACTACCTACAAACACCAGAAACTAGTTGCGACTCCTGGACAGAGATCAAGTCGGTTAATAAGTCGAGAGGGCTTGGAGCGCCCGGAGCCCAATGTGTGGTAGTATCGAGTCATTGGACAACATACATAGAACTCGGTGCTTAAGGACGGTTCCAGTGAGACAACCCACCATGTACTCCTACATGGCCTCTCACCGCTACCTTTACCAAATCGTGTTCACACACTTAACTCTCAGCATCAGAACATATCGTGACACTCCAATTCATTCCCAATGAATCAGACCTGACACAACTCTAAGCAATAGCAGGCATAGCATGGTAGGAACACATCAGTGGCTTCAATCAACTCCTACACATGCTAGTGGGTTTCAACTATTTACTATGGCAATGACAGGTCATGCAGAGGAATGGGTTCAACTACCGCAGCACAAAGTAGCAGATGAACCGTTGTTGTCCTAATGCAATAACTGAGAGCAGGAGCGAGAGAGTAGGGTTTTATCGAAATGAACAAGGGGGTTTGCTTGCCTGGTAAATCAACAAGGGAGGCACTGTTTCACAGACAGGTACTCTGGAACGTCTCCGGAGCAGGACCTATCGAGAAGGAACGGTGCCGGCAATCAAAACACAATCATATGCAACAATATGATGCATGAGCATGGCATGTAGATGTGATGCTGTTTGAGCTAATGCAACTAGTAATCATTTGGTTTGAAGTCCATTTGAACCAAAGGTTCAAATGCATTTCTAAATTAAGTCTCTTATATATGCCATAATGTGTTTTCCCATATTCAGCATGTATAAGTTGGTTTTTCATGCATGAAATTAGTACAGATGGAAAGATTGCATTTTTCTGATAATTTTTCATATATAAATTATTTTAATCTGAGCTACGGTTGAATTGTTATGAATTTTTGAAGTTTAAAACAATTTCTGGAATTTTCTGATTAAATTTAAATCTAGAATTCATATATTGCGTCAGCATTGAGTAAGCATGACGTCAGCAGTCAACTGGGCTGGTCCGGGTCAAACCTGACGTGTGGGGTCCACACGTCAGTGACAGGGGGTTAAACAGGGGTTAAATTAACTTAATTAAAAGGTTAGGGGGCACCGGGGCCCACATGTCAGCCTCAGGGGGTTAATTAACAGTGATTAGCACTAAGCTAACCACCTGCCGACGGGGCCCACTCGTCAGGCCGGCGAGGTCGTCGGCGGCGACCTCTGGACACGGCGGCGTCCGCGAAACAGGCCACGGGGGCGGCGTCGGAGAGCACCGGGGCGTAGCCCGGGCTCTCGCGCATCTGGTGGGACAGGTGGAAGTAGCGGGGGAGGCCGGAGCTCGCCGGAGCAAAGCTCGCGGCGGCGGCCGGAGCTCGGCTTCGATCGGGAACGGGCTGCGGGGCACGGGGAGGCCACCTGAGGGGCTCGGCGGCACCCTCGTGGCACCGGGAGCACGCTAGGGTGCTTAGTTTGGGCGGAGGCGGGCCGAGACGGCGACGGCGACATGGACGACGGCGAGAGGCTTCGGCCGTGGTGGGGAACGGTGCTACGGCGCGCGGGCAGTTAAACGGGGAGGGGGAAGCGGTGGCGGAGCTCACCGCGGTTGCAGCGGCAGTCGAAGTGGGCTCGGGGACGCACTGAAGCGGCCGGAGCGTCGATGGGGATCCACGGCGGCCGGCGATGGAAAAGACGACGGCGGCGGCTCCACGGGGCGTCCGGAGGGGCACGGCTTGACGGGGAGCTTCAGGGCGAGGGGGCGGAGCTCCTGCGCGTGTCGGGGAGGCGAGGGGAGACCGGTGGCGATGGCTATGGCGAACGGCGGCGACCGACGCGTTCGGACATGGGAGAGAGAGAGCGAGGGAGAGGAGAGGAAGAATCGGGGGGGAGAGTGAGAGGGTACGGGGGGGGGCTGCGTGGCGTCGTCCGGCGTTCCAGGGCGACGAGGAGGCTCCAGGCAAGCAGGGAGGGAGGTGGCGTGGCGCGGTGGCGCGCGCGCGCGCCGGGCACGCTCCCCTCCCTCTGTCGAGGACGAAGACGACAGAGGAGGGGGCGGGCTGGGCCGCCTGCTGGCTGGGCCGGCCTGCTGCTGGGCTGCACAGGGGGGGGAGCCCCAGGTAAGCTTCTCCTTCTTTTATTTTTTTTGTTTTCTAATTTTTCTGACATTAGTTTTGATTTAATAAAATACTAAATCAATTTATTACCTTATGCCAATTTTTGCAGGAGCTAGATATATTATTCCAGAGCTCCTTTATAAATGGCATAATTTTTGGACCATATTTCATATATATAGAAATATATTTCCAATGCAAATATTTATCGAATTAATCCAAATGGCCAAAATAAATATCCATGAGCTCCTAAAAATATTGTTTTGATTTTTATCTCTGTCCAATATTTTCAGGGAGCAACATGAGCATTTTCTTGGACCCTTTTGGAGAAATTTTTATTTGGGTCATTTTCAAAAATGATTCTGAGGGTTCCACCAATCCTCATTTCAAATTTAAATGAAATTTAAACATGATGCACAAATGACTAGCTAGTCTAGGTCATACCAGACTAGGGATGTGACAGGTTCTGATTGCTGCCTGCTCCATTCCCATTTCCATTCCGAGGGCCGTGGTGGTTATGCGGAATTCCTCCATTATGGTTATGGCCTCCATGGTTATGGGTAAATCCTCTCGGGTTCAGGGGTGAGACGAGGTTTCTGCTGAGCTCCTGAGTTGTATATCCCTTGTCCATACTTCCTCTTGCGGCTCTCAATCTGCTGCTGCTTCCCTTCAACCATAAGAGCCTTATCTACTAACTCCTGATAGTTTTTGAATGTTGCCACCATCAACTGCATGCGCATCTCATCATTCAGCCCTTCCATAAACTTCTCCTGCTTCATGGCATCGGTGGTCACGTCATCTGGGGCATAACGAGATAACTTACTAAACTCCTCCATGTACTGACCTACAGTACGGTTGCCCTGGCGTAAGTTGTGAAACTCACGCTTCTTCATGCTCATAGCTCCAGTTGAGACATGGGCTGTGCGGAAAGCTTGCTGAAACTGCTCCCAAGTGACATTGGCTATGGGGAAAGTGGCTGTGTAATTCTCCCACCATGCGGCTGTGGGTCCATCCAATTGGTGTGCGGCAAAACGCACCTTCTCAACATCTGTGCAACCGGCAGTGGTTAACTCCCTTCCAATCCTACGTAGCCAATCATCCGCAACTATAGGCTCGGTGCTATTGGAAAACACCGGCGGCTGTAACCTCAGAAAATGGGCTAAGTTGTCAACTGGAGGTGGTGGCGGTGGGTTGTTGTTATTGCCCTGATTCTGAACTAGCAACTGCATCAGTGTATTCTGCTGTTGGATCAACTGAGTGAGCTCCGGCGGGAAAGCAAATTCGGGGTCACGTCTCGGAGGCATCTGATGGGTTTAGAGGGGAGAAATTAGAATAGAATGAGGTCTAGTGAGAAAGCACTACCCATATGCACATGAGACAAACACAATCATATCATATCATTCAATCAATCAAGCAAGGGCATACAATCAATCTAACTATCGTTACAGTGCTCGGTCTATTCTATATACATGGGGGAATACTACTGATCATATGGTGGTCTACTAGAAATTTTGATCGGTCGAAGACTCCATGATATCCGCTCCAGCTTCGTCTTCATAGTCATCATCACTACTATCAGGGTCAGAGTCGGTGTCGTCGATGATGATGTAGTCTTCAAAACGAATCTCCTTAGGTTTGTCGTCTTCTCCTCCTGGTGCGGGTCTCCCATGAAAACTCCTAGCTTCCTTGTCATGTCGTCATTCCTCTCCACAAGTATCATCATTTCCTCCTCATATCCATCATGTGTAGACTTAAGCTCCGCTTCTAGCTCTGTGATCTTGGTTTTCGCCTTCTTCAAATCTATCATGCTTGCGCACATCTGGTTCTCCTGGCGACGAATGTGATGGTTTAATTCCTGGATGAATGCTGCAATGGACCTGTCCTTCCTGGTGCTGATCATCTCCCATTGCTCATCTCGGCACCCGCATATCTGGTAGATAGTGTACTTAAGCTCCCCGTGGTAAAGTTCGCCGATGCGTCCCATGGCAATGTGGGCTTCCATGCTCTTTTCTAGACTCCAGGTAGGTGCATCAAAAGAAAACTCTATGGGCTCAGTGACTGGCATGAATGTCCTTCCTGGAACTTGAACTCGAATCATCCAACGTTCCTATAACATTCCAAAATTTCAATTTGGAATGTTATACATAGGTCATTCATGCATATCATATTTTATTGCATTTCGTTTTGTGGTCCTCGAAATCCTAAGCAACTCAAGGACCCTCGGAGAGAGTTGGGGATTTTCCCTCGTTCTCATATTTGAGTGTTATCAAATTTTGAAACAAGGATCACTTTGGTTTTAATTATTTTTCTCCCCAAAAAATTTCATATTAAAATTATATGAGAGGAGATAATATGACTTCTCCAAAATAATTTAAATGTTGGAGGAAAAATATTAAGATCAATTTGTATTTTTATTTGGGGTTTTATCGCTATTTTATTTGAATTAGGAAAAATATGCGTTTTTCAAAATTGCATTAGAGGCCCAAATAAATGTTCACCTTGTCCGGCGTATTTTTAGAGGACGGGGAAAATTTATTTCAGGATTTTTGGAGTCCGTTTAGTATTTATTTTCTTCGCTTTTCTGCACGTTAGATTTTTTTTAAAAGTCAACCGCCTTACCGGGCCGTGTCTGACTAGGACACTGCACCCGGCCGGCCTTTTTAAGGCCGAGGCCCAAGCCACCCCAGCCCCAAACCCTAGCGCCCCGCCCCGCCTCCAAATCCACGCCGTCGCCGCCGGAGTTCGCCGCTACCGCCGCCCCGACACCGCACCGCCGCCCCGTCGCCACCCCGCCGCCCATCGCCGACCCCGCCGCCGCCGGAGTTTGCCGCCGTCCCGATCCACGAGGTAGCCGTCAGTTTTATTCTAAAAACCATTCGGTTTTTATACGAAAACCAAGATGCGTTTTTTAGATCGGTTTTTTTCCTGGTTTAGTTATTTAGCGAACTCCCGTTCGTACGTTCGTTTTAACGAATGGTTTTCACCCGTTAACCGCAGACAGTGAACGTTCGTTTGTTAGCCTGTTCGTCAGTCTTCTTTTTCCAGGATTTTTCCGTGATTATTTTCGATCGCGATTTCTGCCCTGATTTTCGTTTTAGTTTATCTTGTCGCTCGTTTATCGGAATCAGGCAATTCAAGCGCCTGGATCTTCGTCTCGAAGCCCTATTTCTGTTTAACCAACTTGAACAAGATTTTGGTACTGTAAAATTTGACTTTAGTCCAGATTAGTAATTGGATCTTGTTTCTTTCGCAGTTTGAGTTTCCTTGCTCCGTTTGATTTGATTCTTTTTGCAACCGGAGTTCTTCAGTTGAACTTTCTAGTTAGATATTCTTATTTGAGATTTACTCATGCATCCTTGCTTGATTTCTTATATATGCTATTGTTTGTTTGCGATAGAACACCCAGAGTGCGAAGCGTACTACTACGAGTCTTTAGGATTTGCAGATCGTCAGCAAGGCAAGTAACACTTTGATCATACCCCTTTATCACCCAGTTTTTGTGCATTAGTTTCAAACTTCACACATTGCATAAGTAGGATCTCCTAACATGTGGGTCCGGGAAGTAGATAATGAGGTAGAACCTATTACATGTTTTGTTATCAAACCCTTGGGAGTTACTTTTACGTTATGCTTATATTGCCATGCTATGCTCGTAGACGTGGATTGGGTTTAAGTGTATCCATAACAGATGTGAGTTGTTAATTAATGGTTCAATTTAAGGTGGCAACTTTAATACACATCTGGGTGGATTGCTTGTGGGCACCTGGAGAATCCAGTGTTGTCCTAGGATATCCCGGAGTACTCGTGTGATCGTCCTACGGTCCACCACCCAGGCTCAAAGGGATCATAAGACTATTCATGCTAGAAACATCCATGTGCAGCGACAAGCCATTATGGGCTCTGGCATAGTTGAGTAAGTTGCGTGAGTTCTTGAAGAGGTGGACTAGCAGATGTAGGGGATTGTAGGTGTACCGGTCCGCCCGGAGTAGAGAGCAAATGCTTCTGAAAGATTGTGTCTCGGTCATCCGTTTCTAAAACACCCTGTAGTGCGAGAAATCCAACGGAGGAGATCGAGTCTTGTGGGGAAAAGTGCGCAAACCTCTACAGAGTGTATAAACTAATCATGGTTAGCCGTGTCCCCGGTTAAGGACATCTTGAGTATCTGGCTCTTGGATTATCATATGGATCTCATCACTCTAAATTAATTTGTTGGGTTGATAATTACTTTTAATTGGGATTGAGTTGGAGGAACCTTCTCAATATTGTTCAACTACCATGATAGTTAAATAAAATATATTCCTTTGTTGTAGGGAAAAATTGGCTTTTCGCAAAACATATTAACCATACAGCCTCCACCAGCCATACATGCATGTAGTGATAGCTTTTCTCTGTTCATTACTCTCCTGTGTTACATTGCCAGCATATTCCATGTGCTGACCCATTTTCGAGCTGCAACGTATCATGTTGCAGACTTTTCAGACGAGGAGTAAGGTGTGATAGGTCGTTTGTCATGCACTCAGCTATGCCGTTGGAGTTGATGGACTCACTTTATCTTCCAAGCCTTCCGCTGTTATCGTATTAGATGGCCTTAAGCCATATTTATTGTAATAAGTTCTCTCTTGAGACTTTCAATGTAATAAGTGTGTGATTGCCACTCTGTTATAAATCCTTCAAGTACTGTGTGTGTCAGCATTACCTATCCAGGGATAACACTGAAGCACAAAGACTTGACCGTTTGAGGCCGGGTCGCTACAAGATGGTATCAGAGCACACACTGAATATAGGACACGACCACTAAGAAAAGACATAGGCCACTCTTCTCTTCTTATTTTTGACTCCTCTCCATTTTCTACTCTTTAGGATGGCGGATACGAGGAACAATTTTGCACAACCGGATGAAGACACACCTTTTGGACGACACTTGAAGGAAGTCACTAAGTACCTAAACATTGGGATACCAAGCTTCACCGGGACCTACACCGCCACTTTACCATAAGAAGAGCGACGGATGATTCAAGTTCAAGTTCCAGGAAGGACGTTCCTGCCAGTCACTAAACCCATAGAGTTTTCTTTTGATGCACCCACCTGGAGTCTAGGCAAGAGTATGGCAGCCCACATCGCTATAGGACGCATCAGCGAAGTTTACCACAAGGAGCTAAAGGACACTATCTACCAGATATGTGGGTGCCGAGATGAGCAATGGGAGATGATCAACACCAGGAAGGACCGGTCCATTGCAACTTTCATCCAGGAATTAAACCATCACATTCATCATCAGGAGAACCATATGTGCGCAAGCATGATGGATTTGAAGAAGGCGATGATCAGGATCACGGAGCTAGAAGAAGAGCTTAAGTCTACACGCGATGGATATGAGGAGGAAATGATGATACTTGTGGAGAGGAATGACGACATGACCAGGAAGCTAGGAGTTTTTATGGGAGACCTCACGCTAGGAGGAGAAGACGACAAACCCAAGGAGATTCATTCTGAAGACTACATCATCATAGACGACACCGACTCCGACCCGGATAGTAGTGATGATGACTATGAAGACGAAGCTGGAGCGGATATCATGGAGTCTTCCACCGATCAAAATTTCTAGTAGACCCCATACTATTAGTAGTACCCCCCATGTAAATATTAGTAGTCCGAGCACTATAATGATAGTTAGACCGATTGTATGCCCTTGCTTGATTGATTGAGTGATACGATATGATTGTGTTTGTCTTATGTGCATATGGGTGGTGTTTTATCATTATACCTCATTCTATTCTAATCTCTTCCCTCTAAACCCATCAGATGCCTCCGAGACGTGACCCCAGTTTTGCTTTCCCACCGGAGCTCACTCAGTTGATCCAGTAGCAAAATGCCTTGATGCAGTTGTTAGTTCAGAACCAAGGCAACAACAACAACAATAACAAAAACCCACCGCCGCCACCACCAGTTGACAACTTAGCCCATTTTCTGAGGCTGCAGCCGCCGGTGTTTTCCAGTAGCACTGAGCCAATAGTTGCTGATGATTGGCTACGCAGGATTGGACGGGAGTTGACCACTGTAGGTTGCACAGATGTTGAGAAGGTGTGTTTTGCCGCACACCAATTAGATGGACCAGCAACCGCATGGTGGGAGAATTACACAGCCACTTTTCCTATAGCCAATGTCACCTGGGAGCAGTTTCAGCAAGCATTCTGCACAGCCCACGTATCCACTGGAGCTATGAGCATGAAGAAGCATGAGTTTCACAACTTACACCAAGGGAACCGTACTGTAGGCCAGCACGTGGAGGAGTTCAGTAAGTTATCCCGCTATGCTCCAGATGATGTGGCCACAGATGCCGCAAAGCAAGAGAAGTTTATGGAAGGGCTGAATGATGAGATGAGTATGCAGTTAATGGTGGCAACATTTAACAACTACCAGGAGTTGGTAGATAAAGCTCTCATGATCGAAGGGAAGCAACAACAGATAGAGAGCCACAAGAGGAAATATGGACAAGGGAAGTACAATTCAGGAGCTCAGCAGAAGCCTCGCTTTACCCCGAACTCGGGAGAGCTTACCCATAACCATGGAGGCCACACTCACAATGGAGGAAGTTCCCATAATCATAATGTCCCAAGGAATGGGAATGGGAATGAAGCAAGCAGCAATCAGAACCGTTCCAATCCAGCCACACCCGCCAAGAGGGACCTAAGCCACGTTACTTGTTTCAAGTGCGGGAAGACTGGACACTATGCCACTGAGTGCCCTGAAGAAAAGAACGGAAATGGTAATGGGAGCTCTGGGAAGAAGCCCAATCCATTTAACAAAGGACAAGTGAACCATGTGAACATGGAGGAGGTTGAAGAGCAACCAGATGCAGTTATCGGTAAGTTTTTAGTTAAGTCGTTTACTGCAATCGTTCTTTTTGATACTGGTGCATCGCATTCATACATATCAAGGGGATTTGTGGATAAGTATAAGTTGCCCACTAGAGTTCTTAAGACACCTATGCTAGTAACCTCACCCGGAGCCGAGTATATGGCAAGCAGTGGATGTTTTCAGATGCCGTTAACCATAGGTAGTCATGTTTTCCCCTCTGACTTGATAATTCTGGAGTCACAAGGATTGGATGTGATACTAGGAATGGATTGGCTGTCGATGTATGGACGAAACATCAATTGCGCTAGTAAATCAATTCTGCATACTACCCCGGAGGGAAAAAGGATCAAGTATTAATCCAGGCATGCGCCAAGGAGAACCCAAGTACATTCTCTCACGGGAGTTGTTCAGGAGGAAGTGCCTGTTGTGAAGGATTACCCAGATGTATTTCCAGAGGAGTTACCAGGCATGCCGCCAGATCGAGACATTGAGTTTTTGATAGAGCTGTTGCCAGGCACCAAGCCTATATCAAAGAGACCATACCGGATGCCCGCGAATGATCTGGAGGAGATCAAGAAACAGATTAAGGAGTTATTGGAGAAAGGTTACATCTGACGGAGTTCATCACCATGGGGATCCCCAGTGCTATTGGTTGAGAAGAAGGATAAATCTCTAAGAATGGTTGTTGATTATCGGGCGTTCAATGAAGTGACAATCAAGAACAAGTACCCACTGCCGATGATCAATGATCTATTTAACCAGCTGCAAGGAGCTAAAGTGTTTTCGAAGATCGACCTGCGATAAGGTTACCACCAGCTGAAGATTCGAGAAAAGGATATACCTAAGACAACATTTACCACAAGGTATGGGCTTTATGAGTATACGGTTATATCATTTGGAATGACTAACGCCCCTGCGTATTTCATGAGTATGATGAATACTTGTGTTAAAGTTTGTGATTCCCGTAGCATGCACGTATGGTGAACCGTTATGTGATGAAGTCGGAGCATGATTTATTTATTGATTGTCTTCCTTATGAGTGGCGGTCGGGGACGAGCGATGGTCTTTTCCTACCAATCTATCCCCCTAGGAGCATGCACGTAATACTTTGCTTTGATAACTTCTAGATTTTTGCAATAAGTATATGAGTTCTTTATGACTAATGTTGAGTCCATGGATTATACGCACTCTCACCCTTCCACCTTTGCTAGCCTCTCTAATACCGCACACCTTTCGCCGGTATCATACACCCACCATATACCTTCCTCAAAACAGCCACCATACCTACCTATTATGGCATTTCCATAGCCATTCCGAGATATATTGCCATGCAACTTTCCACAATTCCGTTTATCATGACACATTCATCATTGTCATATTGCATATCCCGGTACACCGCCGGAGGCATTCATATAGAGTCATATTTTGTTCTAAGTATCAAGTTGTAATTGTTGAATTGTAAGAAAAATAAAAGTGTGATGATCATCATTTTTAGAGCATTGTCCCAAGTGAGGAAAGAACGATGGAGGCTATGATTCCCCCATAAGTCGGGATGAGACTCCAGACGAAAAATAAATAAAAGAGGCCAAAGAATCCCCCCCCCCAAAAAAAAGAGGCCATAAAAAAGGGAAAAAGGCCCAAATAAAAAAAATGAGAGAAAAAGAGAGAAGGGACAATGTTACTATCCTTTTACCACACTTGTGCTTCAAACTAGCACCATGATCTTCATAGTAGAGAGTCTCTCATGTTATGTCACTTTCATATACTAGTGGGAATCTTTCATTATAGAACTTGGCTTGTATATTCCAATGATGGGCTTCCTCAAATTGCCCTAGGTCTTCATGAGCAAGCAAGTTGGATGCACACCCACTTAGTTTCTTTTTGAGCTTTCATATACTTATAGCTCTAGTGCATCCGTTGCATGGCAATCCCTACTCACTCACATTGATATCTATTGATGGGCATCTCCATAGCCCGTTGATACGCCTAGTTGATGTGAGACTATCTTCCCCTCTTTTTGTCTTCTCCACAACCACCATTCTCTTCCACCTATAGTGCTATATCCATGGCTCACGCTCATGTATTGCGTGAAGATTGAAAAAGTTTTGAAAAGGTTAGAGTATGAAACAATTGCTTGGCTTGTCATCGGGGTTGTGCATGATTTAAATACTTTGTGTGGTGAAGATAGAGCATAGCCAGACTATATGATTTTGTAGGGATAACTTTCTTTGGCCATGATATTTTGATAAGACATAATTGCTTTGTTAGTATGCTCGAAGTATTATTATTTTTATGTCAATTTAAACTTTTGTCTTGAATCTTTCGAATCTGAATATTCATATCACAATTAAGAAGATTTGCATTGAAATTATGCCAAGTAGCACTCCGCATCAAAAATTCTCTTTTTATCATTTACCTACTCGAGGACGAGCAGGAATTAAGCTTGGGGATGCCTGATACGTCTCCAACGTATCTATAATTTTTGATTGCTCCATGCTATATTATCTACTTTTTGGACTATATTGGGATTTATTTTCCACTTTTATATTATTTTTGGGACTAACCTATTAACCGGAGGCCCAGCCCAGAAATGCTGTTTTTTGCCTATTTCAGTGTTTCGAAGAAACGGAATATCAAACGGAGTCCAAACGGAATGAAACCTTCGGGAACGTGATTTTCTCACCGAACGTGATCCAGGAGACTTGGACCCTACGCCAAGGCATCAGAGAGGCAGTCACGAGGGTGGGGGGCGCGCCCCCTGCCTCGTGGGCCCCTCGGAGATCCACCGACGTACTCCTTCCTCCTATATATACCTACGTACCTCCAAACGATCAGAACAGGAGCCAAAAACCTAATTCCACTGCCGCAACATTTTGTATCCACGAGATCCCATCTTGGGGCCTGTTCCGGGGCTCCGCCGGAGAGGGCCGTCATCACGGAGGGCTTCTTCATCATCATAGCCTCTCCGATGAAGTGTGAGTAGTTTACCTCAGACCTTCGGGTCCATAGTTAGTAGCTGGATGACTTCTTCTCTCTTTTTGGATCTCAATACACAGTTCTCCCCCTCTCTTGTGGAGATCTATTCGATGTAATCTTCTTTTTGCGGTGTGTTTGTTGAGACCGATGAATTGTGGGTTTATGATCAAGTCTATCTATGTATAATATTTGAATCTTCTCTGAATTCTTTTATGTATGACTGGTTATATTTGCAAGTCTCTTCGAATTATCCGTTTGGTTTGGCCAACTAGATTGGTAGTTCTTGCCATGGGAGAAGTGCTTAGCTTTGGGTTCGATCTTGCGGTGTCCTTTCCCAGTGACAGAAGGGGCAGCAAGGCACGCATCGCATCATTGCCATCGAGGATAACAAGATGGGGTTTATTTCATATTGCATGAATTTATCTCTCTACATCATGTCATCTTGCTTAAGGCATTACTCTGTTTTTAACTTAATACTCTAGATGCATGCTGGATAGCGGTCGATGAGTGGAGTAATAGTAGTAGATGTAGAATTGTTTCGGTCTACTTGTCACGGACGTGATGCCTATATACATGATCATGCCTAGATATTCTCATAACTATGCTCAATTCTGTCAATTGCTCAACAGTAATTTGTTCACCCACCGTAGATTACTTATGCTCTTGAGAGAAGCCACTAGTGAAACCTATGGCCCCCGGGTCTATTCTCATCATATCAATCTCCATCACTTTAATCTTGCTTTGCTTTTTACCTTGCCTTTACTTTTTTACTTTGCATCTCTATCCCAAAAATACCAAAAATATTATATCTACCAGATCTCACTCTCGTATGTGACCGTGAAGGGATTGACAACCCCTAATTGCGTTGGTTGCGAGTAGCTATCGTTTTGTGCAGGTACGAGGGACTTGAGCGTGGCCTCCTACTGGATTGATACCTTGGTTCTCAAAAACTGAGGGAAATACTTACGCTACTCTGCTGCATCATCCCTTCCTCTTCAGGGAAATCCAACACAAGCTCAAGAGGTAGCAAGAAGGATTTCTGGCGCCGTTGCCGGGGAGTCTACACAAAAAGTCAACATACCAAGTACCCATCACAATCCCTATCTCTCGCATTACATTATTTGCCATTTGCCTCTCGTTTTCTTCTCCCCCACTTCACCCTTGCCGTTTTATTCTCCCTCTCTCTCTCTATCCTCCCTCTCTATTTGCCTCTTTTTGCCCGCTTTCCTTTTTGTTTGCTCGTGTGTTGGATTGCTTGTTTGTCGCGATGGCTCAACCAAGATGCGGTGATCTTCACCTTAAAAGGTTAGAGGAGATCGAAAACAACGTTAGGAAATTTATGGTTTTGCAATTTGAGCATAATAATTTCTTTATAGACGAGCTTAAGGAACAAAAAAGTTTTATGAGTTATATGAATAAAGAGCTTGATGATATGTCTAAAGAATTTGATGGTATAAGATCCCAAATTGCTCGTCTAGAAAAGATGACTGCTGAAATTTCGGATATGCAAGCCACCTTAGTCAATATGATGGCCGCTAAACCGAATTCCTATGAAAATCAAGATGAATATCTAAAAGTTATTGATGTGTCCCCTATTAAATCTTTTTTTTGCAATATGAATCTTGATGAAACTGAATATGATCTTCCTTTACCTAGAAGGCGTTCTAAAAATTCGGAGTATTTAGATCTTTATGATGAAATTGATGAAAGTGGGATTGAAAGAAATAAAAATCTAGATGTTGCTAAACCCACTATATTGGACTTCAAGGAATTTAATTATGAAAGTTGCTCTTTAATTGATTGTATTTCCTTGTTGCAATCCATGCTAAATTCTCCACATGCTTATAGTCAACATAAAGCCTTCACCGAACATATTGTTGATGCCTTGATGCAATCTTATGAAGAAAAACTTGAGTTGAAAGTTTCTATCCCTAGAAAACTCTATGATGAGTGGGAACCAACTATTAAAATTAAAATTAAAGATCATGAGTTTTATGCTTTGTGTGATTTTGGTGCTAGTGTCTCCACTATTCCCAAAACTTTGTGTGATTTGCTAGATTTCCGTAATTTTGATGATTGCTCTCTAAACTTGCATCTTGCGGATTCTACTATTAAGAAACCTATGGGAAGGATTAATGATGTTCTTATTGTTGCAAATAGAATTATGTTCCTGTAGATTTCATTGTTCTTGATATAGATTGCAATCCTTCTTTCCCTATTATTCTTGGTAGACCTTTCCTTAGAACGGTTGGTGCGATTATTGATATGAAGGAAGGGAATATTTGATTTCAATTTCCATTAAAAAAGGGCATGGAACACTTCCCAAGAAATAAAATAAAATTTCCATATGAAACTATCACGAGAGCCACTTATGGATTGCCTACCAAAGATGGCAATACCTAGATCTATCCTCGCTTTTATGCCTAGCTAGGGGCGTTAAACGATAGCGCTTGTTGGGAGGCAACCCAATTTTATTTTTATTCCTTACTTTTTGCTCCTGTTTAGTAATAAATAAATTATCTAGCCTATTTTTTGGTTTTGTTTTTTGTGTTTAATTAGTTTTTGTGCCAAGTAGAACCGTTGGGAAGACTTGAGGAAGGTCTTGTCAAACTTGCTGTAAAAAACAGAAACTTTAGCGCTCACGAGAACTGCTGTCATTTTTATTTGAAGAGTGATATTTAGTTAATTATTTTTTCATATGATTAATAGATAAATTCCTCACGTCCAGCAATTTATTTTAGAATTTTTGGGGTTCCAGATCTTGTGCTAGCTACAGATTACTACAGACTGTTCTGTTTTTGACAGATTCTGTTTTTCGTGTGTTGTTTGCTTATTTTGATGAATCTATAGCTAGTAAAATAGTTTATAATCCATAGATAAGTTCGAATACAGTAGGTTTAACACCAATATAAATAAATAATTATTTCATTACAGTACCTTGAAGTGGTCTTTTGTTTTCTTTCGCTAACGGAGCTCACGAGTTTTCTACTTTAAGTTTTGTGTTGTGAAGTTTTCAAGTTTTGGGTGAATTCTTGTGATGGATTATGGAACAAGGAGTGGCAAGAGCCTAAGCTTGGGGATGCCCATGGCAGCCCCAAGATAATCCAAGGACACCAAAAAGTCAAAGCTTGGGGATGCCTCGGAAGGCATCCCCTCTTTCGTCCACTTCCAACGGTAATTTACTTGGAGTTATATTTTCTTTCACCAACATGATATGTGTTTCGCTTGGAGCGTCTTGTATTATTTGTGTCTTTGTGTTTTAGTATGCCACAATCATCCTTGCTGTACACACCTTTTGAGAGAGCCATACATGAATTAAAATTTGATAGAATACTCTATGTGCTTCACTTATATCTTTTGAGCGTTATAATTTTGCTCTATGTGCTTCACTTAGATCTTTTAGAGCATGGTGGTGGATTTGTTTTAAAGAAACTATTGATCTCTCATGCTTCACTTAAATTATTTTGAGAGTCTCTTAATAGCATGATAATTTGCTTAACAATAATATGCTTGGTATTCAAGATTTGTGAAACTTTCTTTTGAGTGTGTTGAATACTAAGAAAAGATTGAAGCATGATAATTGTTTTGAGATATGGAGGTGATAATATTAGAGTCATGCTAGTTGAGTAGTTGTGAATTTAAAGAATACTTCTGTTAAAGTTTGTGATTCCCGTAGCATGCATGTATGGTGAACCGTTATGTGATGAAGTCGGAGCATGATTTATTTATTGATTGTCTTCCTTATGAGTGGCGGTCGGGGACGAGCGATGGTCTTTTCCTACCAATCTATCCCCCTAGGAGCATGCGTGTAATACTTTGCTTTGATAACTTCTAGATTTTTGCAATAAGTATATGAGTTCTTTATGACTAATGTTGAGTCCATGGATTATATGCACTCTCACCCTTCCACCTTTGCTAGCCTCTCTAATACCGCGCACCTTTCGCCCGTATCATACAACCACCATATACCTTCCTCAAAACAGCCACCATACCTACCTATTATGGCATTTCCATAGCCATTGCGAGATATATTGCCATGCAACTTTCCACCATTCCGTTTATCATGACACATTCATGATTGTCATATTGCATATCCCAGTACACCGCCGGAGGCATTCATATAGAGTCATATTTTGTTCTAAGTATCGAGTTGTAATTGTTGAGTTGTAAGAAAAATAAAAGTGTGATGATCATCATTTTTAGAGCATTGTCCCAAGTGAGGAAAGAATGATGGATGCTATGATTCCCCCATAAGTCGGAGACTCCGGACGAAAACTAAATAAAAGAGGCCAAAGAAGCCCCCCCCCCCCCGAAAAAAAACGAAGAGGCCATAAAAAAAGGGAAAAAGGCCCAAATAAAAAAATGAGAGAAAAAGAGAGAAGGGACAATGTTACTATCCTTTTACCACACTTGTGCTTCAAAGTAGCACCATGATCTTCATAGTAGAGAGTCTCTCATGTTATGTCACTTACATATACTAGTGGGAATCTTTCATTATAGAACTTGGCTTGTATATTCCAATGATGGGCTTCCTCAAATTGCCCTAGGTCTTCATGAGCAAGCAAGTTGGATGCACACCCACTTAGTTTCTTTTTGAGCTTTCATATACTTATAGCTCTAGTGCATCCGTTGCATGGCAATCCCTACTCACTCACATTGATATCTATTGATGGGCATCTCCATAGCCCGTTGATACGCCTAGTTGATGTGAGACTATCTTCCCCTCTTTTTGTCTTCTCCACAACCACCATTCTCTTCCACCTATAGTGCTATATCCATGGCTCACGCTCATGTATTGCGTGAAGATTGAAAAAGTTTTGAAAAGGTTAGAGTATGAAACAATTGCTTGGCTTGTCATCGGGGTTGTGCATGATGTAAATACTTTGTGTGGTGAAGATAGAGCATAGCCAGACTATATGATTTTGTAGGGATAACTTTCTTTGGCCATGATATTTTGAGAAGACATAATTACTTTGTTAGTATGCTCGAAGTATTTTTATTTTTATGTCAATATAAACTTTTGTCTTGAATCTTTCGAATCTGAATATTCATATCACAATTAAGAAGATTTGCATTGAAATTATGCCAAGTAGCACTCCACATCAAAAATCCTCCTTTTATCATTTACCTACTCGAGGACGAGCAGGAATTAAGCTTGGGGATGCCTGATACGTCTCCAACGTATCTATAATTTTTGATTGCTCCATGCTATATTATCTACTGTTTTGGACTATATTGGGATTTACTTTCCACTTTTATACTATTTTTGCGACTAACCTATTAACCGGAGGCCCAGCCCAGAATTGCTGTTTTTTTGCCTATTTCAGTGTTTCGAAGAAACGGAATATCAAACGGAGTCCAAACGGAATGAAACCTTCGGGAACGTGATTTTCTCACCGAACGTGATCCAGGAGACTTGGACCCTACGCCAAGGCATCAGAGAGGCGGTCACGAGGGTGGGGGGCGCGCCCCCCTGCCTCGTGGGCCCCTCGGAGCTCCACCGACGTACTCCTTCCTCCTATATATACCTACATACCCCCAAACGATCAGAACAGGAGCCAAAAACCTAATTCCACTGCCGCAACTTTCTGTATCCACGAGATCCCATCTTGGGGCCTGTTCCGGGGCTCCGCCGGAGAGGGCCGTCATCACGGAGGGCTTCTACATCATCATAGCCTCTCCGATGAAGTGTGAGTAGTTTACCTCAGACCTTCGGGTCCATAGTTAGTAACTGGATGGCTTCTTCTCTCTTTTGGGATCTCAATACAAAGTTCTCCCCCTCTCTTGTGGAGATCTATTCGATGTAATCTTCTTTTTGCGGTGTGTTTGTTGAGACCGATGAATTGTGGGTTTATGATCAAGTCTATCTATGAATAATATTTGAATCTTCTCTGAATTCTTTTATGTATGATTGGTTATCTTTGCAAGTCTCTTCGAATTATCCGTTTGGTTTGGCCAACTAGATTGGTAGTTCTTGCCATGGGAGAAGTGCTTAGCTTTGGGTTCGATCTTGCGGTGTCCTTTCCCAGTGACAAAAGGGGCAGCAAGGCACGTATCGCATCGTTGCCATCGAGGATAACAAGATGGGGTTTATTTCATATTGCATGAATTTATCTCTCTACATCATGTCATCTTGCTTAAGGCGTTACTCTGTTTTTAACTTAATACTCTAGATGCATGCTGGATAGCGGTCGATGAGTGGAGTAATAGTAGTAGATGCAGAATCGTTTCGGTCTACTTGTCACGGACGTGATGCCTATATACATGATCATGCCTAGATATTCTCATAACTATGCTCAATTCTGTCAATTTCTCAAAGTAATTTGTTCACCCATCATAGAATACTTATGCTCTTGAGAGAAGCCACTAGTGAAACCTATGGCCCCCGGGTCTATTCTCATCATATCAATCTCCATCACTTTAATCTTGCTTTGCTTTTTACCTTGCCTTTACTTTTTACTTTGCATCTTTATCCCAAAAATACCAAAAATATTATATCTATCAGATCTCACTCTCGTAAGTGACCTTGAAGGGATTGACAACTCCTAATCGCGTTGGTTGCGAGTAGCTATCGTTTTGTGCAGGTACGAGGGACTTGAGCGTGGCCTCCTACTGGATTGATACCTTGGTTCTCAAAAACTAAGGGAAATACTTACGCTACTCTTATGCATCATCCCTTCCTCTTCGGGGAAATCCAACACAAGCTCAAGAGGTAGCACAAGACGGAAGAGTTTTTCCATATGCCTCATGACAACTTCGACCGCATGAGTTGAATTATGCCACACATGACTTGGAGTTGGCAGCCGTAGTACATGCACTCAAGACCTGGAGACATTTTCTTATTGGGAACCATTGTGATGTGTACACAGATCATAAGAGTTTGAAGTATATTTTTGTACAGAAGGAGTTGAACCTCAGGCAAAGGAGATGGTTGGAGCTTATAAAGGATTATGATATGAAGTTGCACTATCATCCAGGATGGGCCAATATCGTAGCAGACACTTTGAGCCTAAAGAGTTATGCCAATGCCTTAGTAGCAGGAGGATTGCCAAAGAAGTTAGCAGAAGATTTCAAGGAGCTACGTTTAGAGATTGTTCCCAAAGGTTTTGTTACAACCATGGAAGTTCAGTCGACCTTGTTGGGAAAGATTCGAGACGCCCAGAAGGATGACAAAGAAATTGTCGAGATAAAGGAGAAGATGAGTGAAGGCAAAGCCAAAGGTTTTCGTGAGGATGAGCACGACACCTTGTGGTTTGAGGACCGTATTTTTGTGCCCAATAATGTCGAGATCAGAAAGTTGATATTACAGGAAGCTCACGACTCACCATACTCGATACACCACGGAAACACCAAGATGTATTTGGATTTGAAGGAGCGTTTATGGTGGACGGGAATGAAGAAGGATATTGCCGAGTATGTAGCCGTATGTGATGTATGTCAGAGAGTGAAGGCAGAACATCATAAACCAGCAGGATTACTACAGCCTATGCCGATACCCGAATGGAAGTGGGATAAGCTTGGTATGGATTTTATCACCGGATTACCCAGGAGCCGATCGGGATATGATTCTATCTGGGTAGTAGTGGACCTCTTGACCGAAGTACCTCACTTTATCCCAGTGAAAACCACATATACAAGTGCAAAGTTGGCCAAGATATATATGACCAGGATCGTATGTCTGTATGGAGTTCCGAGGACCATCGTATCAGACAGAGGAACATAGTTTACTTCAAAGTTTTGGCACCAACTACACCAGACTTTGGGAACCAGGCTGGAGTTCAGTACAATGTTTCACCCGTAGACAGATGGACAGACTGAGAGAGTCAATCAGATTCTGGAGGACATGTTGAGAGCTTGTGCACTAGACTATGGGTCTAGTCGGGATGATAATTTACCCTACACGGAGTTCTCGTACAACAATAGCTACCAGGCCAGTTTGAAGATGGCACCGTTTGAAGCCCTGTATGGAAGAAGATGCCAAACACCGTTGATGTGGGATGAAGTTGGAGACCGGCAGTTGTTTGGACCGGATTTGATTAAGGAGTCCGAGGAGAAGGTTAAGCTGATTCGAGATAGACTGAAAGTAGCTCAGTCCAGACAGAAGAGTTATGCAGACTCGAAACGCAAGGAGGTAGTCTATAAAATCGGAGAGAGAGCATATCTGCGAGTGTCACCTCTGCGAGGAGTTAAGTGTTTTGGAGTTAAGGGAAAGTTAGCCCCAAGATTTGTAGGACCGTACCGTGTTCTGGAGCGCATGGGAGAGGTTGCCTACAAGTTGGAATTACCTGAAGGACTATTAGGAGTTCATGATGTGTTTCACGTTTCCCAGTTAAAGAAGTGCCATGCCGAGATGGACGATATTCCTTTGAGAGATACAGTGCCCCTGGAAGCAATTCAGTTGGACAGTGATTTGACGTATGAGGAGAAACCAGTCAAGATTCTCGAGTTTGCTAGTCGAGTTACCCTCAGCAAGGTTATCAAGTTTTGCAAAGTTCAGTGGAGCCATCATACCGAGGACGAAGCCACCTGGGAAAGAGAGGATGATCTACGCAAAGACCACCCACACCTATTTTCTAGCCAACCCGAATCTCGAGGGCGAGATTCATCTTAAGGGGGGTAGGTTTTGTAACATCCCAAATTTTCAATTTGAAATGTTATACATAGGTCATTCATGCATATCATATTTTATTGCATTTCGTTTTGTGATCCTCGAAATCCTAAGCAACTCAAGGACCCTCGGAGAGAGTTGGGGATTTCCCCTCGTTCTCATATTTGAGTTTATCAAATATTGAAACAAGGATCACTTTGGTTTTAATTATTTTTCTCCCCGAAAATATTTCATATTAAAATTATATGAGAGGAGATAATATGACTTCTCCAAAATAAATGAAATGTTGGAGGAAAAATATTAAGATCAATTTGTATTTTTTATTTGGGGTTTTATCGCTATTTTATTTGAATTAGGAAAAATATGCGTTTTTCAAAATTGTACTAGAGGCCCAAATAAATGTTCACCTTGTCCGGCGTATTTTTAGAGGACGGGGAAAATTTATTTCAGGATTTTTGGATTCCATTTAGTATTTTTTTTCTTCGTTTTTCTGCGTGTTAGATTTTTTTTAAAGTCAACCGCCTTACCGGGCCGTGTCCGACTAGGACACTGCACCCGGCCGACCTTTTTAAGGCCGAGGCCCGAGCCGCCCCAGCCCCAAACCCTAGTGCCTCGCCCCGCCTCGAAATCCGCGTCACCGCCACCAGAGTTCGCCGCTGCCGCCGCCCCGCCGCCACCGCTGGAGTTCGCCGCGCCGCCGTCGCCACTCCGACGCCGCTACCGCCGCCCCGACGCCGTGCCGCCGCCCCGTCGCCACCCCGCCGACCCCGCCGCCACCGGAGTTCGCCGCCGCCGCCATCCCGATCCGTGAGGTAGCCGTTGGTTTTATTCTAAAAACCGTTCGGTTTTTATACGAAAACCTAGATGCGTTTTTTAGATCGGTTTTTCCCGGTTTAGTTATTTAGCGAACGCCCGTTCATACATTCATTTTAACGAACAGTTTCCACCCGTTAACCGCAGATAGTGAACGTTCATTCGTTAGCCTGTTCGTCAGTTTTCTTTTTCCAGGGTTTTTCCACGAATATTTTTGATCGTGATTTCTGCCCTGGTTTTCGTTTTAGTTTATCTTTTGCTCGTTTATCGGAATCAGGCGATTCAAGTGCCTGGATCTTTGTCTCAAAGCCCTCTTTCTGTTTAAACAACTTGAACATGATTTTGATACTATAAAATTTGACTTAAGTCCAGATTAGTAATCGGATCTTGTTTCTTTCGCAGTTTGAGTTTCGTTGCTCTGTTTGATTTGATTCTTTTTGCAAACCGGAGTTCTTCAGTTGAACTTTCTGGTTAGATTTTCTTATTTGAGATTTACCTGTGCATCCTTGCTTGATCGCTTATGTATGCTATTATTTGTTTGCGATAGAACACCCGGAGTGCGAAGCGTGCTACTATGAGTCTTAAGGATTTGCAGATCGTCAGCAAGGCAAGTAACACTTTGATCCCTTTATCACCCAGTTTTTATGCATTAATTTCAACCTTCACACATTGCATGAGTAGGATCTCTTAACATGTGGGTCTGGGAAGTAGATAATGAGGTAGAACCTATTACCTGTTTTGTTATCAAACCTAGTTACTTCTACGTTATGCTTATATTGCCATGCTATGCTCATAGACATGGACTGGGTTTTAGTGTATCCATAACAAATGTGAGTTCTTAATTAATGGTTCAACTTAAGGTGGCAACTTTAATACACATCTGGGTGGATTGCTTGTGGGCACCTGGAGAATCCAGTGTTGTCCTAGGATATCCCGGAGTACCCGTGTGATCATCCTATGGTCCGCCACCCAGGCTCAAAGGGATCATAAGAAATATTCATGCTAGAAACTTCCGTGTGCAGCCACAAGACATTATGGGCTCTGGCGTAGTTGAGTAAGTTGCGTGAGTTCTTGAAGAGGTGGACTAGCAGATGTAGGGGATTGTAGGTGTACCAGTCCGCCCGGAGTAGGGAGCAAATGCTTCTGAAAGATTGTGTCTCGGTCATCCGTTTCTCAAACACCCTGTAGTGCGAGAAATCCAACGGAGGAGATCGAGTCTTGTGAGGAAAAGTGCTCAAACCTCTACAGAGTGTATAAACTAATCATGGTTAGCCGTGTCCCCGGTTAAGGACATCTTGAGTATCTGGCTCTTGGATTATCATATGGATCTCATCACTCTAAATTAATTTGTTGGGTTGATAATTACTTTTAATTGGGATTGAGTTGGAGGAACCTTCTCAATATTGTTCAACTACCATGATAGTTAAATAAAATATATTCCTTTGTTGTAGGGAAAAATTGGCTTTTCGCAAAACATATTAACCATACAGCCTCCACCAGCCATACATGCATGTAGTGATAGCTTTTCTCTGTTCATTACTCTCCTGTGTTACATTACCAGCATATTCCATGTGAGGACCCATTTTCGGGCTGCAATGTATCATGTTGCAGACTTTTCAAACGAGGAGTAAGGTACGATAGGTCGTTTGTCATGCACTCAGCTATGCCATTGGAGTTGATGGACTCACTTTATCTTCCAAGCCTTCCGCTGTTATCATATTAGATGGCCTTAAGCCATATTTATTGTAATAAGTTCTCTCTTGAGACTTTTGATGTAATAAGTGTGTGATTGCCACTCTGTTATAAATCCTTCGAGTACTGTGTGTGTCAGCATTACCAATCCAGGGATGACACTGAAGCACAGAGACTTGACCGTTTGAGGTCTGGTCGCTACAGTTCCTCTTCTGGTAAAGTGGCGGTGTAGGTCCCGGTGAATCTTGGTATTCCGATGTTCTGGTACCTAGTGACTTCCTTTAAGTGTCGTCCAAACAGGGTGTCTTCATCCGGCTGTGTAAACTTGTTCCTTGTGTCTGCCATCCTAAAGAGTAGAAAATGGAGAGGAGTGAGAAATGAGTAGAGAATAGTGATCTATGGCTCATCTTAGTGCTCGTGTCCTACATTCAGCGTGTGCTCTAGTACCATCTTGTAGCGACCCGACCTCAGATGGTCAAGTCTCTGTGCTTCAATGTCATCCCTGCATCGGTAATGTTGACACTCATAGTATTTCGAAGGATTTATAATAGAGTAGCAATCACTCACTTATTACATCGAATGTCTCAAAAGAGAACTTATTACAATAAATATGGCTTAAGGCCATCTAATAATGATAACAGCGGAAGGCTTGGAAGATAAAGTGAGTCCATCAACTCCAACGGCATAGCTGAGTGCATGACAAACGACCTACGGCATCTTACTCGTCGTCTTAAAAGTCTGCAACATGATACGTTGCAACCCGAAAACGGGTCAACACATGGAATATGCTGGCAAAATTACACAAGAGAGCAATGAACAGATAAATGCTATCATTACATGCATATATGGCTGGTGGAGGCTCTATGGTTATATTGCTTTTGCGAAAAGCCAAATTTTCCCTACAACAAAGGAATATATTTTATTTAACTATCATGGTAGGTGAATCATCATTGAGAAGGTTCCTTCAACAACGACATCTTGTGGTTGGAATGGAATATCTAGGTCTCAACACATGAGTAGGTGGTTCTCTCTCAGAAATGTATGGCAGAAGTGTAGGGACATTCTGATGTCTCTCTCCGAGAATGGAGGATGGGTGGAGAGGTATATATAGCCTCCACATAAAATCTAACCGTTACACACAATTAGCCAAACTCGGTGAGACCGAATACACAAACTCGGTCAGACCGATTCAGTTCAAAATGTGAACATTAGGCTTTTCGGTGGGACCGATATGATCAACTCGATGGGAATGATTTCATTAGGGTTAGGGCATAACGTAATCTCGGTGAGACCAATTTCTGTAATAGGCAAACAGAGAGTTCGCGAGGCAAACTCGGTGGGACCGATCGCTCATTTTGGTGAGACCGAAATGTTACGATAAGGAAACAGAGAGTTTGCATCTCGGTGGGACCGATCGGTCATCTCGGTTATACTGAAACATTACGAAGGGAAATAGAGAGTTTGCAATCCCATCTCGGTGAGACCGAGATCCCTATCAGTGAGACCGAACTAATTAGGGTTTCTGGCTATGGCTATGTCAAATGAACTCGGTGGTGCCGGATAGATCAACTCGGTGGGGCCGAGTTTGACTTTGGTTTGGGACATATGTGGATATGAGAAAGTGGTTGAGGGCTTTTGGAGCATATCACTAAGCATTTTGAGCAAGCAAGCCATTAAGCAACACCTCATCCCCTTTTAATAGTATTGGCTTTTCCTATGGACTCAATGTGATCTTGGATCACTAAAATGAAAATGTAGAGTATTGAGCTTTTGCCAATATGTGTCCTTAGCATTTTGAGGGGTCCACATTCCTAGTCCAAGCCATGCCAATCACTGAACTTTCTGAAATGATCATCTTGAAAGAGCATTAGTTTAATGAGCTATTTGTTGTTAGGAATTACCAAAACCACCCAGGGATAGTTGCACTTTTAGGCGACAGTAGGAGCAGCAGTAGGCATAGTAGTACCGCTTGCAAGCGGTAGTACTGCCCTACCACCGCTGATAGTGCCGCCCGGGCTAGCACTCCCATCTCCCTTCTTCCTCTGAGGCCTCTGCTCTCTGTCTATGTGGTAGTATCGCTCCCTTGAGCGGTAGTACCACTCTGTGCGGGCTGAGGGGGGAATAACAGTTGGATTGCTCTCCCCACTATAAAAGGAGGTCTTCTTCCCAAAGAAGACCTACCTCTTTTCCCCCAAGATCCATTGTTGCTCCAAAGCTCATTTTCGCCCGATCTCCCCCCTAGCCAATCAAACTTGTTGATTTTATAGGGATTGGTTGAGAAGGCCAGGATCTACTCTTCCACCAAGAGAAATTTGATCCCCCCCGCTAATCCCTTGCGGACCTTATTACTCTTTGGTGTTTGAGAACCCTAGACAGTTGAGGTCACCTTGGAGCCACATTCCATTGTGGTGAAGCTCCGTGGTATCATTGGGAGCCACCAATAAAGTTGTGGAGATATCCCCAACCTTGTTTGTAAAGGTTCGGTCACCGCCTTCAAGGGCACCACTAGTGGAATCACGACATCTCGCATTGTATGAGGGCGTGAGGAGAATATGGTGGCCCTAGTGGCTTCTTGGGGAGCATTGTGCCTCCACACCGCTCTAACGGAGACGTACTTCCCCCAAAGGAACTTCGGTAACACATCCTCATCTCCACCGGCTCCACTTGTGGTTATCTCTTCCCTTTACTTTGTGCAAGCTATTATTGTGTTGTACCCTTTACTTGCACTTGTTGTTGTTGTTGTTGTTGTTGTTGTTGTTGTTGTTGTTGTTGGTGTTGTTGTTGTTGTTGTTGTTTGCATCATATAGATTGTTCACATAGTTGCACATCTAGACAACCTATTTGTTGCTAAACCTATTTTTTAAGAAAAGGTAAAAATTGGTAGTTTCCTATTCACCCCCTCTAGTCAACCATATCGATCCTTTCAATTGGTATTAGAGCCTCATTTCTTTATTAAGGGTTTCACCACCCAAAGAGTATAGTTGACACCGAGGAGGAAGTGCGCGAGGCCGTGGAGTTGACTTCGATCACTCGAGATGACTTAAATGAAGCTATGGCTTCACTTAAGACATCTATGACAGCCGAAGTCAAGTCTATGTTTGAAGAATTACTCGAGGGGATGAAATCCCCTCCTGATCCCTTGCTTGTGGGTAATCCCACGACATCGGAGGACGGAGGCCAATTCCGCCAAGGAAGCGGCTAAAGGTACTCATGTTCCTTCCCCTCATGACAAGAATGGGACGGGAACCTTTGCCTCAGTCCCCCCTCGCCCGGTCTATGGAGGACCGGTCCCTACACCTCGCATTAATATTCATGGTAGGGTGATTTTGCTAATTGGGCCTTTCACATTAAGTCTGATTTGAATCATTGCTCAACTAACCTTTGGAGAATCATTGAGCAAGGCTTCTACCTGCATGATCCAAACAACTTCACCCTAAGAGAAGAAGTGGACAATCAATACAATCACTCCGCTTTGTTCATTCTTCAATATGCGGTCCCACCCGGATATCTATCTCACCTTCGTCCTTTCACTCATGCAAAGGATTGTTGGGAGCACATTGTGTCCATGTACAAGGGAAGCTCAAGCATCCAACGGTCCAATGTTGAAGTGGTCCTTGATGATACCGATGAGTTCGTGAGGCTTGAAGATGAGGATCCGCGTGATCTCTACCGGAGGGTGACTACTCTTGCGGTCGTTCTCCAAAACCATAAGCACAAGTTTCTCAAGGCCATCATGCCATCCAACAAAGCAATGTCTTCTGTCATTCGTCAAAGGCCGTACTTTCACACCCTAACTTCAAGTGAAGTGTTGGATGTGTTTATTGCCATGAACATCATGAACAAGATTGCCGACAATGCTCTTGCTCGTGTCCAGTAAAAGAAAAACACTCCGACCCTTGCTTTCAAGGCCAAGGCCATTCCAGAAGATGAAGAGGAGGAAGAAGAAGAGGAGGGTTGCCCCGAGGACACCAAATATTCCTACCATGAGCACATGGCTCTTGCGTCAAGGCAGTTTTGGAGCAACAAGAGGAACTCAAGGCCCAACTTCACCAAGAACAACTCAAGTGGGTCAAAGAACAAGCAACGAATAAGGAATTACTACAATTGCCGCAATGTGAGTAACTTTGTGGTGGAGTGCCCTTACGAGAAGAGGGAAGAGAATGGTGGCAAACTCATTCACAAAGACAAAGCCAAGTCTTTCCCTAGCATGAACAACTTCACCAAGAAATCACCTCTAAAGGGCTTGGTGGCACATGAAGAGTACCCCTCCGATGATGATGAGGAAGATACAAGTTGAGAAGGAATGGCAATGACAACCATTGCCATTGCTATATCTTCCCCCTCCAAGGTGTCTTTCTTCGGCGACCCAACAAAAACACCATTGCAAAGTGTCTCATGGCCAAAGGTATCAAAAATGTAACTCCTAACATCAGAACCCCCATCATTACTACTCCTTAATTGTTAGATTGTGTTGATGATAGTGAGGTGGAGAAAGTTGATGAGAATTAGTTCACCAGGTTTGTGAGCAAGATCAAGGGTGAGTCCAAGAAGCACTTTGTTGCTATCTCGGAACAACTTGGTGAGGCCAATGATATCATCGAGTCTCATGAGGATACTATCTCCAAGTTGGAGGGGCATAGTCGTTACTATGCCGATGAGATTGCGGATCTTTCCATTGCTCTCGAGGAAGAGCGAGATCTTCGTTTGACTCTTGAGGAGTCACACAATGTTGATCATGCTAAATTACAAAAATATCTTTATCATGCTATTGTTCTTACTTGTGTGCTTAAATCCGAGAAAGTTTCAAGGGTTGGCCAAGATAGATTCAAGGAAGAGTTAGATACACATGACAAGGCTCACAACGTCTTTAAGGGTGCTCATGCTTCTCTCAAGGAGTCTCATGATCAACTCCAAGTGAAACTAACTAAGGAGATTTCCACTTGCCCTTCTTTCGTTCAAATTGATAATGCCCATGCTACTAACCCTTATTGTGAGCATGTTCATCTTGTCGAGGAAAATGATAAGTTGGAAGAGCAACTTGAGAAGGGCCTTGTGACTTGCATACAAGGCGAGAAGAACCTCAATGACCTTTTGAGCAATCAAAAGGAAGTTGTAGGAAAGGAGGGACTTGGGTTTGTACCCAAGTCAAAGAACAATAAGAAGAACAAGACCAAGCAACCTCTCCCACTCAATGACACCTTTGTCAAGGCGGGTGAGGGTGCTCATGAGAAGAAGAAGACCAAGGAAGTGGGTGGTAATGCCAAGAAGGGCAAAACCACCCCTAGCAACAAAGCCGACGACTTTCACCCCTCTTATGTTTTGTGCCCTGCTAGTGATGGGCATGTTTATGCCAAATTTGTTGGTTCTTCTTATGAGTACATCGAATGGTCTATTTGGGTTTCTAAGACCCTTTTAATAACATCAAAGGACCCATTCAAAAATGGGTACCTAAATCCAAGCATTGATCTCTTCTAGGAGTTTGCTTCCCGTGGGGTGTCATGGTTGCTCGATAGTGGAGCAACAAATCATATGACCGGGAGCAAGGACTTGGTGGTGGATGTGCATCCAATTCCATCTATGCCCACCCATGTCCAATTAGGTGATGCTTCAACTTCTAAGGTATTGGGGCTTGGCAAGGTGGTCATCTCTTAAGATTTATCTATTGATAAGGTCATGCTTGTTGAGTCCCTTGCATACAATTTACTTTCCGTTCATCAACTTGCACTTATGGGATTTGCAACATTATTTGATCCTAATATCGTTTCCCTTTTGTGGAGCAAGACTCTTAAAGTAGCCTTTGTTGGGCATGTCAAGAACTGTCTCTATGTGGTGAACTTTTTGGAGCGATCCACTAAGACCGCGACTTGCCTAATGGCTAAAGTTGATGTGGGTTGGCTTTGGCATCCCCGTCTAGCCCACGTCAATATGAAATCTTTGCAAAGTCTCCTCAAAGGGGACCACATGCATGGACTAACAAATGTGAGTTTTGCCAAAGACCGTGCTTGCAGTGCTTGTATCGAAGGAAAGCTTCATGAAACGGCTCACCGACCATGGACTATCATCTACTCAAAGAGGCCCCTGGAGCTCCTTCACATGGATCTCTTTGGTCCTCCATCCTTTGATAGTCTCGGTGGAATAAAATATTGCTTGGTGATTGTGGATGACTACTCAAGATACACATGGGTATAATTCTTCAAGAGGAAGAGTGAGACTCAACAAACCGTCATCAACTTTGCAAATGAAGCTCAACGTCAACATGAAGCAAAGATCTTGATGATTAGAAGTGACAACGGCACCAGGTTCAAGAACTACACCTTGGATGAGTTTCTTAGTGACGAGGGGATCAAGCACCAATATGCCGCACCCTACACCCCTCAACAAAATGGTGTAGCGGAGAGGAAGAACCGAACATTGATGGATTTGGCAAGGACCATGATGGCGGAATTCAAATCTCCGTACAACTTTTGGGCCGAAGCCACCAACACCGCATGTCATGCTTCTAATAGGCTCTACCTCCCCAAAGGCTTGAACAATACTCCATATGAGATACTTACCGGAAAGAAGCCCAACCTCAAGTACTTTTGGGTGTTTGGTTGTAAGTGTTTCATTCTCAAGAAAGGTGTTCGTTTGTCTAAATTCAAACCTAGAGCTCAAGAGGGCATATTTGTTGGTTATGCTACAAACTCTCATGCTTACCGTGTCCTCAAAAAGTTCACCAGACTCATTGAGGAGACGTGTAACATGGAGTTTGATGAAAATAACGGCTCCAAGTGGAGCAAAGTGGTCTTTGTGATGTAGGTGATGAAATTCCTCCCCAAGCCATAAGAAGAATGGGGATTGGTCAAATACTCCCCGTTGAGGAACCCCTTGTGGCCGAAGGAGAAGGACAATGCTCTACTCAAGTGGAGCCATCACCTACACTAGACCCACACACTTCCGAAGAACAAAATGAAGGCCCTCAACCCAATTAACAAGATCAAGGGCAAGATATACTCCATGGAGATGGTGATGCACCAAATGATGCCCAAGATCAAGTTCATGCCTCCGAGCGCGCTCAAGATCAAGAGCAAACTCAAGGTCAAGGGCAAGCTCAAGACAGTGCTCAAGATCAAGAGCAAGCTCAAGATCAAGAGAAAACTCAAGACGGTGCTTAAGATGTGCAAGATGATCCTCAAATGCCCATTGAGGAACTTTTGGAGCATCGTGCCGTTAAGGTGGCTTCCAAGCTAAAGCATCAACAACATGTCATGGAGAATGTGCTTGGAAGCTTGAGAAGGGGTAACTACTCATAAACAATTATCAAACTTCTGTGAGCATCACACATTTGTTTCGTGTGTTAAGCCCCAAAAGGTACACGAGGCGCTTGATGATGAGGATTGGCTTGAAGCCATGCACGATCAACTCAACAACTTTGAGCGCAATCAAGTTTTGGAATTAGTGCCAAGGCTAATGGAGGAACATAATGTCATAGGAACCAAATGGATCTTCAAGAACAAGCAAGATGCAAATGGTGTTGTTGTTCGAAACAAGGCAAGATTGGTGGCACAAGGCTACTCCCAAGTCGAGGGTATCAACTATGGTGAAACCTTTGCCCTTGTTGCTCGTCTTGAATCTATTCACATGTTGCTTGCATATGCATCTCATCAGGACTTTAAATTGCAACAAATGGATGTGAAAAGTGCATTTCTTAACGGTCCTTTGAATGAGTTGGTGTATTTCAAACAAGCTCCAGGATTCAAGGATCCCAAGTTCCCACTCATGTATACAAACTCAAAAAGGTGCTCTATGGTCTTAAGCAAGCCCCACGTGCGTGGTATGAGTACCTTACCGAGTTGTTGCAAGATCGTAGGTTTGAAATTGGGAAAATGGATCCCACTATTTTTACTAAGAGGGTCGAAGTGGATTTGTTCATATGCCAACTATATGTTGATGATATTATCTTTGGTTCTCCTAACAAATCTTTCAATGATGAGTTTGCCGCACTAATGAGCGAGAAGTTTGAGATGTCTATGATGGGAGAATTGAAGTTCTTTCTTGGGTTCGAAGTGAAACAAAGAAGAGAAGGAACTTTCATCAACCAAGCCAAGTATACCCAAGGCATGCTCAAGAAATTCAAGCTAGATGATGTCAAGCCGGTCAAGTTTCTAATTCCCACCAAATGCAAGCTTGACAGTGATCCCAATGGTAAAGCGGTGGATCAAAAGGTATATCGTTCCACATTGGATCCTTGCTTTACCTTTGTGCATCTAAACCGGATATCATGTTGAGTGTGGGAATTTGTGCACTGTTTCAAGCCGCACCTAAGGAAAGTCACTTTGTGCCGATCAAGCGAATCTTTCGATATTTGGCTCATACCCCAAACTTTGGCTTATGGTATCCCAAAGGAGCAAGCTTTGATCTCATGGGTTACTCGGATTCGGATTGGGAGGGAGATTGTGTGGATAGGAAGTCAACTTTCGGAGGGTGTTAATTCCTTGGTCGCTCCTTGGTGAGTTGGTCTTCAAAGAAGCAAAATTATATATCTCTCTCATCCACAGAGGGCGAGTATGTAGCCACCGCAAGTTGTTGTGCACAATTGCTATGGATGAGGCAAACTTTAAAGAATTACGATGTCACATGTGACAAAGTGCCTCTTCCATGTGACAACGAAAGTGTTATCTAGATCTCTCTCAATCCATTGCAACAGAGCAATAAGAAGCATATTGAGATTTGATCACATCAAGTGTGGAGATATTGATATCATCTACATGAACACTCAAGAGAAACTAGCGGATATTTTCACCAAGCCTCTAGATGAAGCAAGATTTCACGAGTTAATGCATGAGCTAAATATCATTGATTTGAGTAATGTGGCTTGAATCTAGGCACACCCCACCACACTCATCATCATATCTTGTTCTATATGTAGGCATGGATATAGGGGGACTGTTGTTCTCTCATTGAACTCTCCCTCCCCCCAATATGCATAAATCAATCACGTCTTTCACTTTAGCCATCTTTTATAGTACTTGTGCTTCAAAGATGAGTTTAGGTCATGGGTCCAAGGTTAAAATCATCGCGGTGCCATACCTCTTGACTCAAACATTGGTGGCCTCGGCCACCACCCTCTCTTTGAGACTTGTGTGGTTTCTCTCTTGTTTTGTTTTGTGTTGTTTTGTGTTGTTTGGTGTTTTGCCTCTAGTCTCTTCGTGGGTGCATCTTTTGTTTTTGGTGGTGTTTTGCTCTTTAAGGTGCTCCCTCGACTCATTTTGGTGTTTATTTTGTTGGAGCTAAGCCTTTTTGTCATATGGTTTGTCGAGTTTCTTGCTGGGCGGTACTACCGCCCGCCTGAGCGCTACTACCGCTGCTGGGCGGACTGGGGGGGGGTTATGTCGGGTAGGGGAAGTTTCTTTTCTCCCCCATACCCATTTGACTCGCCCCACCCGTTCCTCTTTTGCTCCGACGACGAACTCATCGCGGGAGGCCGCCGCCGGGCCGACTTCTCTGAGCCATCCTTTGCATTTACAACCGGTGGAATCTATCCCCAGCACTTCCTCTTGCCATGGATGCTGGCATTGCCCCCGTTCTTCTCTTCGTTGCTTCTAATTTTCAGATCTAGGCTTTTGGGGCAATAGTCTTTGCATTTATCAATTTTTGGCCAAATCGAGGCTTGAGTAGGATGTTGAAGGCTGATAGACTAGTTGGATTAAAGTTTGGTAGGAGTATTTTTGATTTTGGCACCCCCGGTAGTACCGGATTTGGCCGTGGCAGTAGTCAAACTGCCGTCCACTGCCTCGGGCGGTACTATCGCTCCCATAGAGTGGTGCTACCGTTGGAGGCGGTAGGTGGTGCTACCATTTCCTGGTAGCAGCACTCCCGCTGGGATGCCAACCTCCATCTTTCTCATACCATACTTTGATCTTTGTTGCTTTTCCGCTGGCTTATGCTCATTTCCTCTTTGCCTTGTTTGTTCGTGTGTTTGGTTCCAGGTGATGGCCCATTGGAGCACCCTATCCATCGTGTCAACCCCGGGCGTCCAGGAGGATCAAAGCGCTATCGCACTTTTGAGACAACGGTTGCTTCTTCAAGTGCTCCTCCAACTCAGCCCAAGGCGCCCTCCAAGAGCGTTGCCAAGAAGCCCAAGACGAAGCCCAAGTCTGTGACAGAGATGACTGCTAAGGAATTCTATGCCGCTCGTCGCCGCAACCCCTATAATCATGATCAAGATCCAACTCTTGTCAATCGTTCTTTCTGGAACTGGTTTCAGTGGTCTGTCTACTTTGATGTGCTCAAAGCAAAGAAGAATCTCTATGTTGATGTTCGCTCCATTGACTTTTCGTTTATGGAGAAGGATCATGCTTACTTTGGAGAGGCACTAGATATGTGTGCTTAGTTGAACATTCTCAAGCTCATGGAGTTTAACAAGGATTTTGATGCGGACATGGTGGCTCATTTTTATGTCACGGTCCACCTTGGCACTGATGAGTAAAGAACTTTGACTTGGATGACAAATGGCAGACTTCTCTCAGTCAAATGGAAGGCGTTCATGGAACTGTTGGGTGTTGAAGACCAAGGACTTGACAACCCAGTCGGCTTTTGTCCTCACAAGAATGTCACTTCTACTCACAAGTAGGCTCTCTGGCCTTACAACACTGTGAAGATTCACCCTGAGGGAGTCCTGGACTAAGGGGTCCACGGGCGTCTGGATAATTTGGTATGGGCCAAATTGGAGGGTCGTGAAGATACAAGGCAGAAGACCTTTCCCCGTGTCTGGATGGGACTCTCCTTTGCATGGATGGCAAGCTTAGAGTTCGGATGTATTGTTTCCTTTCTCTGTAAACCGACTCTGTACAACCCTAGACCCCTCCGGTGTCTATATAAACCAGAGGGTTTCATCCATAGAGGCTAAGACAAATCACATAGGCTAGACATCTAGGGTTTAGCCATTATGATCTTGAGGTAGACCGACTCTTGTAACCCCTATACTCATCAAATACAATCAAGCAGGACGTAGGGTTTTACCTCCATTAAGAGGGCCCGAACCTGGGTAAACATTGTGTCACCCTTGTCTCTTGTTTCCCTCGATCCTCAGACGCATAGTTCGGGACTCCCTACCCGAGATCGGCCGATTTTGACACCAACATTGGTGCTTTCAGTGAGAGTTCCACTGTGTTGTCGATGATGGGATCGATGGCTCGCCTCGTCATTAATGACAGCATCACCTCGGGAGAAACCCTAGCTCCGGGACAGCTCCTCCAGCTCGGCAGTTCCACAATGGGCGTCCACACGGCCTTTAAGCCAAGGGTGGCCCTCAAAATCGCTAAACATCGCCTTCACGTTGGCCTCGAACACCCCGAAAAGATGGATCCAATAGATATTTCGTCTTTAAATGAGCTACTTGATCGCATCGCCGCCCTGGGAGTAGCAATAGACTACTATCGGATTGGGCTTAAACCCGATCAGAGGGAAATCAGGTCCCCGCCGATGACCCATATGGTAGCGGTCATGGAAGAACATGCCGATGATACTTCTCCCCCAAGTTGAGAACAAAGCTATGTTCGGATTTCCGAGTCACACGAGCCGGATACCCATCTTCAGGAAGAGACCTCTTGTCCTCCGAACATAGAAATGGGCATTGAGCCCGAAGACCGCCAGGACACTTCGGACCCTGGACCGGTGACTTTGCAGATTCTTCAAATTTCGGATGCAATAATGGGCCATGATTCGGATTTCAGCCCACCCACCCACCACATAAAATATTCCCCAAACAACTTAGGTCATCTAGATGTATGCGACCTAATGTACGTACGGCAGCAACCTGAGGAAACAGTCCACCACTTTTGGGCCAGGTTCCTCCTTGTTAAAGACAAAATCAAGGACTGCTGTGACGATGACGCGATTTCGATATTTCACCGCAATTGCATGGACGAGGGAATCCTTAGTGCCCTCAACCGCCGCCGCATGCCGCACTTTTCAGATCTGGCACACATAGTCCAGAAATTTAGTGCAATGGAAAGCACCTGGAAGGCACAAATAGCTCGGTGGGATCCTTCGGCCTTCAAGCAGCCCACCGGGCGGACAAAAAGGATGCACCCCTATGGGGTACCCGATCATAATCCCATGGACAAAAAAGTGAAGCCCTTTACGGGACACAGAACTTTCCCCGATGACCTACTCGATAAACCTTGCCAGATACACACAACGCCGAATACCAAACCAACACATAGCCTTCATGCATGTTGGGTACCCCGGTAGGTGGCTAAGAGCGGTGAGGCCATCCTCACCAGCATTCCTCAAGAGAGGCACTCTTCGGAAAATGCCAATCTCAATGTTTTTATGGTCTTCGAGACATTTTCTTCCAATAACCGGTGCAAGAGGGTGCTGTGCGACCTTGCCGAAGTCAACCAGGTTGCAACAGTAAATCCTTGGAACAACATGGCGATAACCTTCAACGCTGAGGATGATCCAAGGGCCAAATCTGTCCGAGCACCAGCCGCTTTGGTCTTAAACCTAATAGTAGATGGCTTTCGGCTCATAAAAGTACTCATGGACGGTGGCAGCGGATTAAACCTCATTTACAAAGATACACTCCAAAAAATGCAGGTGAATAAAAGTCGCATTGAGCAAAGCGGCACCTCTTTCCGAGGCATCATCCCCAGTCGAGAAGTAATAAGCTCGGGGAGGATTAAACTCGACGTCGTATTCGGCACGCCGGAGAACTATAGGTCCGAAGAGTTGCTCTTCCACGTGGCACATTTCCACAACGGATATCATGCCTATTAGGGTGAGAAGCATTCATCCGCTTTTCAAGCTATACCCCATTACGGGTACATAAAGCTCAAAATGCCAGGGCCCAACAGAGTTATCACCATCACAAGTGATCCGGATATAGCACTCCGTGCCAAAAACAAAACCGCATCACTAGCCCTCGAGGCGCTATCTGAGGCACTGCCGGCCGAGGAACTGACTACTCTCCGCTCTACAGTGGACAAGGACGATGTAATCCTCGACAAGAGGCCCAAATCCACTTCCTTTAAACGAGCAGATGAAATAGTCAAATTTCAAGTGCACCCAACGGATCCTAACAAAACTACAGCCATTGGAGCACAGCTGGATCCAATGATTGATGCTGCCTTAAGAGCGTTTTTGCGTGAAAATTGGGACATCTTTGCCTGGCATCCTTCGGATATGCCAGGAATCCCACGTAGACTGGCCGAACACAACCTCAATACAATTAAGGGCTTTAAACCAGTCAAGCAAACGCTGCGGCGCTTTTCCGAACCCAAGCGACAAGCCATGGGGGAAGAGCTAGCCAAACTACTTGAAGCCGAATTCATTAGAGAGATCAAACACCCGGACTAGCTAGCAAACCTGGTCATGGTGCCAAAGAAGGATAAGTCCCGGCGCCTCTGTGTTAATTTCAAAGACCTAAACAAGGCTTGCCCTAAGGACCCCTTCCCACTGCCCCGCATTGACCAAATCATTGATGCAACCGCAGGGCATGACTCACTGTGCTTCCTCGACGCATACTCCGGATACCATCAAATTAAGATGAAGGAATCCGATCAGGCCGCAACGACATTCATCACTCCGTACGGGCCCTTTTGCTTTAACACTATGCCTTTCGGGCTAAAAAACGCCAGCACCACCTACCAGCGCATGATCCAAACATGCCCGGAAAAACAAATTGGCAAGACAGTGGAGGCATATGTAGATGATGTAGTCATCAAAACCAAACATGTCAAATCATTGGTGGATGACTTACGCCTCACATTCGACAACCTCCGAACATTTGACATACGACTCAATCCAGAAAAATGTGTTTTCGACGTCCTAGCCGGAAAACTGCTCGGGTTTACTGTCTCCAATAGAGGAATCGAAGCAAATCCGGCCAAAATCCGAGCCTTGTATTAGCGACACCAATAGACCTAAAGCAAGTCCAAAAACTAGCTGGGTGCATGGCAGCCCTGAGCCGCTTTATCTCCAGACTGGGAGAAAAGGCACTACCACTTTATCGCCTGCTCTGACGTATCGATCACTTCGAGTGGACGGATGCGGCGACGGCCGGGTTGGAAGAAATAAAAACTTTGTTAGCAAACAACCCAATTCTGACAGCACCAAATGTTGGTGAGCCCATGCTTCTGTACATATCAACAACTCACCAAGTAGTGAGCGTTGTGCTTGTTGTCGAACGAGAGGAAGAGGGACACAAATTCCCACTCCAAAAACTAGTATATTACATATCGGAGGTCCTCACACCATGTAAATCCCGATACCCGCATTATCAAAAGATAGCATATGCGGTCTTCATGGCATCTCGAAAGCTGTGGCACTACCTTCAAGAGTGCTCGATCACGGTGGCCTCTGAAGTACCACTCAATGATCTCATAAACAACCGAGACGCCACCGGCCGCATCGCCAAATGGGCTATAGAGCTCCTACCATTCGAAATAACATACAAGCCACGCCGATCTATTAAATCGCAGGAGTTGATTGACTTCATCGCCGAATAGACAGAAGCCGAACTCCCTAAAGAGTATAGCATATACTCCAACTGGGTGGTGTACTTTGACGGCTGCAAAATGTTAGCCGGGCTAGGGGGCGGTGTCATCCTAATATCCCCTACAGGGGTCATAGTCCGTTATGTATTGCAAATCATGTATACGGATTCCAATAATGCAGTCAAATATGAAGCACTCCTACATGGACTCCGGATGGCCGTTTCCATGGGCATACAATGCCTCGAAGTGCGTGGGGATTCCAACCTCGCGATATCCCAAATAAATGGAGAATTCAATGCAAAGGATCCAAAGATGGCGGCCTACTGCAATGCCATACTTAGAATATCCGCTCGATTTGAGGGGCTCGAGTTTCATCATGTGGCTCGAGATAGCAATCAGGAAGCGGACATCCTTGCTCGAATGGGCACTAAACGCGACCCCGTCCCGCCTAACACCTTTTTGGAAAGGCTTTTCAAACCATCCGTGGTATGGCAAGATGAGAGCAGAAATAACAGTCCGGTGCCGATCATATCCCCGGACGCGGAACATGATTCAGATATCACTGGGGGCTCGAGCACAGAGCAAACACCCTCCGCTCATGTAATCATGGAGGCCATTTCTCCATGGACCGAACCATTCTTGGCCTACCTTAATAGGAAGGAGCTCCCTAATGATCAGAACGAGGCCCGTCGCATAGTCCAACGCTCTAAGGCCTATAAAGTCCACGAGGGAGAGCTCTACAATAAAATTACCACCGAAGTCCTTCAAAGATGTATCTCCGAAGAGGAGGGGCGTCAGCTCTTGGCCGAATTACATGCTGGCCTCGGTGGCCATCATGCCGCAGCCCGGGCCCTAGTAAGTAAAGCTTTACGTATAGGCTTCTTCTGGCCCACAGCCCGAGCGGACACACAGGCCCTTGTACAGCGTTGTGTCGGATGCCAGCCTTTTGCTAATCAAAGCCATTTGCTGCCCACTACCCTCAGAACAATCCCCATTACTTGGCCTTTCGTTGTCTGGGGGCTAGACATGGTTGGACCCCTTAAAGGGGAAGCCATAATAAAAAGCATTTGCTGGTTATGGTGGATAAATTCACCAAGTGGATAGAGGCCAAAGCGGTAAAAACGACCGAAGCCGGACTGGTGATCGATTTCATATCCGGTGTCGTACACAGTTATGGCATCCCGCACAACATCATTACTGACAATGGTTCTAACTTTACAGTCGACAAGGTGAAAACTTGGTGTGCTAATCTGGGCATTAAGCTCGACTACGCCTCCGTTTATCACCCTCAAACAAACGGCCAGGTCGAACGAGCTAATGGCATGATAATGAGCGGCATCAAACCTAGACTAGTGCGCTCCTTATAGGAATCAGATAAGCACTGGGTTGGGGAACTCGATTTCGTACTCTAGGGGCTGCGGACCACACCCAATCGCACGACCGGATACAAACCCTTCTTTATGGTGTATGGCGCAGAGGCTGTCTTGCCTTGCGACATTATTCATGACTAACCTCGAGTGCGCATTTATGAAGAAAGAGAAACCAATCTCGATTGGCAGGACGATCGAGACGGCCTGGAGGAGGAGCACGATGTTGCGAAGGCCCGTTCCGCATTCTATCAACAACATGCTCGGAGATATCAAAGCAGAGAAGTGCGGGCAAAGACTTATAATGTCGGTGAGCTCGTTCTACACCTACCAGAGAAGAAAAAGGACAAGCTCAAACCCAAATGGGAGGGTCCCTTCATTATAGATGAAGTTCTCACTTGAGGAGCCTATCACCTTCGCAATGCATCGAATAATCGCTTAGAGCCGAACCCATGGAACGCTGCTCGGCTCCAAAGATTCTACGCCTAAATCCGGACATATACCTTTGTTCGTTTCTTTTTCTTGTTTTCAATTTTTCCTTTTCTCCTTTTTATACGATTTCCAACATGTGTTCGGGTAAGCCGCACACTTGCGGGGTATACATCCTTAAATGTACACACCCCACCACAACTGGGGGCTTCTCTTAATAAAAGCTTATTATTATTTGGAGCATAGATCTCACCATATATATGTGTCGTCTTCTCACATACGTCCTTTTCTTCGCCATTATATGCACCTTTATGACTTAAGTTTTTGCCAAGCTGGGTTGTCTGGCTCCTGTGCTTTATGCCCTACGTTCCCGCTTGTTCGGCTAGGGCATAAAGGGAGCACCTCTGTGATTGTTACAACTGGGTCATCCAGACATGTACCTCAGATGGGTGAAGCCGAAAGCTAGCATTCTTAAGAGAATAATTGGTCGGCAGACAAACGATGAATTGCCTTTGTTGTAATATAAAACTCCCAAAATATAGAGCTTCCTGTGATTTTTTAGTATCATAGCTTAGGCATGCATAAATAACGCATGATGATCCAGGGAGAGGAACCCTTAACGGAACTATTCTCTCTGGAAGATGTTTCTTACGTTAAAAAGTAATATAACATAACTCCCCGAATACAGTTTGTCTGTTCAAGCACCATGACTGGATTGCCTGGTTTCTGAACATACTTGGTGTTTACCACAGGTATAGTATTCAGAAACACTCCAACCCTTGGGTTTCGGAGGTTGAAGCAGAAGGTCTGCCATGACAATCTTTTCAATTTCGGCCAGAGATAAGTTTGATGATACATCGCATTGTTACATGGAATCAAACGCCTACTCTTTATCTATACCATCTATAAGGCTGTCTAGTTTACAGTCCTATTGGGAAAATTTGGCGGCTATCTTTACTTGGTCGTACACCAAGCTGACCATAATTTCTTGTCCGTCTGGTCTCCGAGGTCCGACCCGGGCCATATAATTCGGATCAAGTCCGGTATACCACGTTTTCACCATGGCCCAGGCTTCTCGTGCACCTTCTTGACATGCTGATGCCTTCCATAGTTCAAAGCGGCGTCGAGCTCCCTTGAATAAATGCACAAGATCCTCCATAATTTCTGGAGGAGATTCGGGTGGCCACAAAGCCTTAGCCATGTTCCTCATGACTTTGCGAGATCGCTCGTGCACTTGGGATAGCTCTTGCAGCAAGTTGCCTTGAAATCCGGACACTTCTCCCTTGGGCCGCCCGGTTAGCAAACCTACAAGAACAATTTTGCAAAACTTTCCATCAAGGGACCGTATGAAAATCAGGATAAAGGACATACTGAATATGCCGCCTTTCAATTTTCTGTTCTCCTTCAAGGCATCCGACAGTTGAGCTCATACGTCCTTTAGTTCTTCAGCTTGCTTGATGTTTGCATCCTGTATTTTGTTCTTCTCATCAATGGTCCGTGTTAATACACGTTGACCAGCGGCTTCTTGCCCTTCGGCATGTTGTTTGTCTGCCTGAGCAGCCCTTAGCCTCTCCTCCAGCTGCTCTGTCGATCCTGCCGCTGAAAACTGAACAATGCATATTTAAAACTCATTGTTGGCGTGGAATCGTATTTTCCGGACACTGTTGTGCTTACCATTAGTTGCCTTTTTGGAATTCTTCAAATCTTCCAGTTCGGCGGTGAGAACAATTAGCTTGGTACGATATTCTTCAAGCTCCTTGGACAATGTGTTCTTCTTCTTCGTGAGTACTTGATGATATAACAACCCTTAAATCAGTTGGGCCAACTGCTTCAAGTCTCAGGGGATACTGGCATACGACCATGCAAAATTGTGTCAAACTTTACCTGTATTTTCGTTAAGAACAACTGTATAACTCCGGCAAGGCCGTCTCGAGCAGCTCAGATATAAGCATCTGTTGAGCTTAGTGCAGTGAATTCTTGTTCGGACAAGGCTGGAGCATGCATAGCTTCCTTCAAGCGACGGTGGTTCATCACGCTTTCCACTTCGGAATTCGTGACCGACATGTCATGCGAATCCTCTTGAGGAGGAAGAACAGGTGCAGCATTTGCTTGCGCCCTAACCGAGAGATCGGCATCGGATTAGTGGGCAATTGGCTAACGGGGCATTTTCCCACCGTTTGCCGCGTACTCCTCCTAAAAATAAAAAGGAGAGACTCTTAATAATCAGGACTCATGCCTTGGCATGCATTAAGTACACATACCTCTTAGAAGACTGTGAAGTCTCCATGGTACTCCTGGTCCCTTTCGTTTTGAATGACGACCTTGTGTGGGGGCCGCCCTCGAGGAGACACGGTCCCAGGAGCGTCGATCCTATTAAAGATCCAGATCAGTACAATGGATAAGGGTGCAGATGGGGACCTCTTCTGAAGAAGCCTCTAGATACTCACAATGCAGAATGGGTAAAGGCGAGGCTAGTCAGCGATGATGGCCACTTCCAAACCGTCAAGGCTCGCCTGATAAAATACCCATCGTCAAATTCTATGTATATATCCGGATCCTTGCAAAAGCCAGGATCTTTGTCGCGATTATGATCCTCTGGCTAAGGAGCAGGACAGTGGACGTCCTCGATCATCCTTCTCCATGACTAGTTGGTGGCATCAAAGAAAAAAGTACATTCGATTAGTGTCTGTCATGCAGTAAAGTAAACATAGCCGAATCGAGATCTTACCCAATCAATAGGGGTGTACATGGAATAGGCCTCCCGACAGTTTAACCGGAGAAAATCTTCTTTTTCCCCTTGTACAGATCAGCCAAAATGGAGGCCAGTTCGGCTGGAGTATCCGGACCCTGCCGTCTGTAACGGGACGCGTCGTTGATGGCAACTGGAACTACGTCGGTATTTCCCCGGAGAGGGAGGGATGATGCAGCACAGTGGCGGTAGGTATTTCCCTCAGTTATGAAACCAAGGTTATCGAACCAGTAGGAGAACCAAGCAACACAACGTAAACAACCCATGCACACAAATAACAACACCTCGCAACCCGGCGTGTTAAAGGGGTTGTCAATCCCTTTCGGGTAACGGCGCCAGAAATTGGTGCGTGATGGTAAAAAGGTTGTAATAGATTGGATAAATAGATCGCAAATAAAATAAAGTGTAGCAAAGTATTTTTTGTATTTTGGGTTTAATAGATATGAAAATAAAAGCAAGGAAAAAGTAGATCACAAAGGCAAATATATGAGAAATAAGACCCGAGGGCCGTAGGTTTCACTAGTGGCTTCTCTCAAGAAAAATAGCAAACGGTGGGTAAACAAATTACTGTTGGGCAATTGATAGAACTTCAAATAATTATGATGATATCTAGGCAATGATCATTACATAGGCATCACTTCCAAGATTAGTAGACCGACTACTGCCTGCATCTACTACTACTACTCCACACATCGACCGCTATCTAGCATGCATCTAGTCTATTAAGTTCATGGAAAAACGGAGTAATGCAATAAGAACAATGACATGATGTAGACAAGATCCGTTTATCTATATGGCAGTAGATATAGATCTCGTCTTTTTATCCTTAGTAGGCTAGACAAATCACATAGGCTAGACATCTAGGGTTTAGCCATTACGATCTCGAGGTAGATCGACTCTTGTAACCCCTATACTCATCAAATACAATCAAGAAGGATGTAGGGTTTTACCTCCATTAAGAGGGTCCGAACCTGGGTAAACATCGTGTCACCCTTGTTTCCCGTTCCCTCGATCCTCAGAAGCACAGTTCGGGACCCCCTACCCGAGATCGGCCAGTTTTGACACTGACACACCCCGTGACGGAGATGAAGACCCAAGAGCTGTTTCCTTTTCTGTACATCCTTCATCTCAGAGAAACTCTGTTTCCTCGCATTGGGAGCTTGGATATGGTCCATTCATACCTTGTGTATACGTTACTGTTTTGCTAGCATGAGAAGGACAACAACACAGGAGAGTCCTTGGATATTTCTCATGTCATGTGGTCAGAGCTCCTCTGTGCCATCACTGAGCACAAGTTCCCCATCTATGCCCCCTACCTTATGTTGCTCATTGAGAAGGCATGGGCACACACTTATCCTGGTGTCTTGCTGGAGACCGGTGACATGATCTCTCACGAGATCAAGCGCCTAAGACAGAAGGAGCACTAGGGCGCTCCTATTCTAGAGTCTGGGATTTCGTCAGGTGCTGATGAGGTTGAGGCTAAGGCTGAGGATGATGAGGACTATGAGCCCTCTGGTGTGGATCCCTCTTGGGCAAAGAAGCTCAAGCGCAAGATGAAGAAGCTTTTCTGCATGGAGTCTCACGGGCAGTATATGGCTCATGTGTCTAAGAAAAAGTCAAGGAGTCATCACAAGGAGCTCATGCGTCAGCTTGGTGCTACAGTCAATAGTGGGTATGAGGGAAAGATCACTGATGAGGAGGAGTGGATTTCTCAGCACTGCCCCTGGACGGATTCAGAGTCTGAGCAGCCCACTGCCGATCACGGAGACGCTGGCGACCACGCGTGGATGTGATGATGGAGATCTTCAGCGTTGCTACCACCTGTGACTGTAGCAGTACTCTTTGTCCTTTTGGTGTCTCGATGCCAAAGGGGGAGAGAGTTTAGGGATTTGCCGAGTTGTGAGTGTGTTCTTCTGTGTCTTTTTTTGCCGTGTCTTTCTCTCTTGCAAACTCTTGTGTGTTGTGTGATACGTCTCCAACGTATCTATAATTTTTTATTGTTCCATGCTATTATATTATCTGTTTTGGATGTTTAATGGGCTTTAATATGCACTTTTATATTATTTTTGGGACTAACCTATTAATCGAAGGCCCAGTGCAAATTGCTGTTTTTTTGCCTATTTCAGTGTTTCGCAGAAAAAGAATATCGAACGGAATAAAACCTTCGCGAGGATCTTTTTTGGAACAAACGCAATCCAAGAGACTTGGAGTGGTGGTCAAGGAAGCAACGAGGCGGCCAAAAGGTAGTGAGGTGATGTCTACTACACAATCTTCTTCTTGTAGACGTTGTTGGGCCTCCAAGTGCAGAGGTTTGTAGGACAGTAGCAAATTTCCCTCAAGTGGATGACCTAAGGTTTATCAATCCGTGGGAGGCATAGGATGAAGATGGTCTCTCTCAAACAACCCGGCAACCAAATAACAAAGAGTCTCTTATGTCCCCAGCACACCCCATACAATGGTAAATTGTATAGGTGCACTAGTTCGGCAAAGAGATGGTGATACAAGTGCAATATGGATGGTAGATATAGGTTTTTGTAATCTGAAAATATAAAAACAGCAAGGTAACTAATGATAAAAGTGAGCACAAACGGTATTGCAATGCGTTGAAATAAGGCCTAGGGTTCATACTTTCACCAGTGCAAGTTCCCTCAGCAATAATAACATAATTGGATCATATAACTATCCCTCAACATGCAACAAAGAGTCACTCTGAAGTCACTAATAGCGAAGAACAAACGAAGAGATTATGGTAGGGTACGAAACCACCTCAAAGTTATCCTTTCTGATCGATCTATTCAAGAGTCCGTAGTAAAATAACACGGATCTATTCTTTCCGTTCAATCTATCATAGAGTTCATACTAGAATAACACCTTAAGACACAAATCAACCAAAACCCTAATGTCACCTAGATACTCTAATGTCACCTCAAGTATCCGTGGGTATGATTATACGATATGCATCACACAATCTCAGATTCATCTATTCAACCAACACAAAGAACTTCAAAGAGTGCCCCAAAGTTTCTACCGGAGAGTCAAGACGAAAACATGTGCCAACCCCTATGCATAAGTTCACGGAACTCGCAAGTTGATCACTAAAACATACATCAAGTGGATCACGTGATGTCCCATTGTCACCACAGATAAGCACATGCAAGACATACATCAAGTGTTCTCAAATCCTTAAAGACTCAATCCGATAAGATAACTTCAAAGGGAAAACTCAATCCATTACGAGAGAGTAGAGGGGGAGAAACATCATAAGATCCAACTATAATAGCAAAGCTCGCGATACATCAAGATCATACCATCTCAAGAACACGCGAGATAGAGATCAAACACATAGCTACTGGTACATACCCTCAGCCCTGAAGGAGAACTACTCCCTCCTCGTCATGGAGAGCGCCGGGATGATGAAGAGAGTGAGTAGTGATCTAGGTCTTTAGCTTAGTGGTCGTGTCCTACAGTCAGCGTGTGCTCTAATACCATCTCTGTAGCGACCAGACCTCAAACAGTCTGATCTCTGTGCTCCGGTGTCATCCCTGGATCAATAATGCTAACACCACAGAGTACTCGGAGGATTTATAGCAGAGTAGCAATCACACACTTATTACATCGAGTGTCTCAAAAGAGAGCTTATTACAATAAATATGGCTTAAGGCCATCTAATAACGATAACAGCGGAAGGCTTGGAAGATAAGTGAGTCCATCAACTCCAACAGCATCACTGAGTATAGAACCACGACCTAAAAACTCCTTAATCGTCGTCTGAAAAGTCTGCAACATTAACGTTGCAGCCTGAAAACGGGTCAGCACATGGAATATGCTGGTAAGGTAACACATAGAGAGTAATGGAATGCAACAGCTATACTATATGCATATTTGGCTGGTGGAAAGCTCTATGGTTACAGTTTTTGCGTAAAGCAAATTTTTCCCTACTTCAAAGGAATAAATTTAATTACTATCATGGTGGTTGTTAAACATTGAGAATGGTTGACAGCATTCTCAATCCCAATTAAAGTAACATCATTAAACCCAACAAAATTAACTTTAGAGTAACATGTTGAGATTCACATGAAAATCCAAGTACTAGATACTCAAGATGTCCATAACCGGGGACACGGCTAATCATGATTAGTTTATTACACTCTGCAGAGGTTTGCGCACTTTTCCCCACAAGACTCGATCGCCTCCGTTTGGTTTCTCGCACTACAGGGTGTTTGAGAAACGGATGACCGAGACATAGTCTTTCAGAAGCGCTAGCACCTTACGATCGGGTAGACCGTACCACCTACATCCCCTACATCTGCTAGTCTACCACTGTAAGAGTTCGCACAACTTAGTCAACTATGCCAGAGCCCATAATGGCTTGTGGCTGCACACAGAAGTTTCTAGTATGAATAATCTCATGATCCCTTTGAGTCTGGGTGGCGGTCCAAAAGAAAAACAGGCAAGTCCTGGAAACCCCAGGTGCCTCAATCCACCCAGATGTGTGTTTAAGTTGCCACCTTAGATAAACCATTAATTATCAATCTTACATCTGTCATGGATTTCACTCACCCAATCCACGTCTACTAGCATAGCATGGCATAATAAGCAAACGTATAAGTAACTCCCAAAGGTTTGATAATAAACAGGTAATAGGTACTACCTCATCTACTTCCCATCCCACAATTTAATTAGATCCTAATCATGCAATGTGTGAAAATTGATCTAATGCAATAAAACTGGGTTGTAGAAAAAGGTATGATCAAAGTGTTACTTGCCTTGCTGATGATCCGCGAAACCTAGAGATTCAACGTAACAGGCGGCGCACTCCGGGTATTCTATCGCAGACAAACAACAAGCATACAATAAGTACTCATCTAATGCACAGGTAAAACTCGAATAGAAATCTAACCAGAAAGTTCAACTTAAGAACCCTGGTTGGCAAAAAGAATCAAATCGAACGAAGCAAAAGAAATCAAACGGCGAAAGAAAACAACTTCGTTCTAGTAATCTGGATCTAGGGCAAATTTTACAGTAGCAAAAACATGTTTAAGTTGATTATTCGAAAAGAGGGTTTCGAGTCGAAACTCCAGGCGCTTGAATCGCCTGATTCCGATAAACGAGCGAAAAGTTATACTAAAACGAAAATCGGATCAGAAATCGCGATCAGAAAATAACCGCGAAAAATCCGATGAAAAAGAAAAACGACGAACAGATTTTTTTTTAAACTGCACGGAAAACGAGGCGGCAGCGAACCTCGGGCGGCGCGCTGCTCCGGCGAGTCGGCGGCAGCGGCGGCTGGGCTAGGGTTAGGGTTTCGGCTGGAGCGACTGGGCTTTCAGGCTGGGGCGGCGGCTTATAAAGGCCTCGGCCGGCGGTGTCCTGGCCGAGTACGGCCCATAGTCGGTTCCGCGTTTTTTTTAAATAATTCCGCTCGGAAGAAAAATAAAAAGCAATACTAAACGGACTCCAAAAATCACGAAATAAATTTTCCAGGGTTTCTAAAATCAAGCCCGATAAAGTGAACATTTATCTGGGCCCAAACTACAACTTTGAAAAACACGCATTTTTCCTAAATTCAAATAAAAATACCGAAAAACTCCGAAATAAATCTTATTTGATTTTTTTATTAAATCCTCAATATTTCTATATTTTGGGAAAGTCATTTTATTCCCTCTCTCATATTTTTGTAATAGAAATAATTGATGATAAAATAAATAAAATCAAATGATCCTGTTTACATAATTTGAGAAAACTCAAATATGTAAGTAACGAAATCCCCAACTCTCTCCGTGGGTCCTTAAGTTGCTTAGGATTTTCTAGGATCAAAACCAAAAGCAAAATAAAATATGATATGCATGATGACCTAATGTATAACATTCCAAATTGAAAATTTGGGATGTTACAAAGATATACCTTCAAGCGCTAACCTCCCCGGCAACGGCGTCAGAAAAGAGCTTGATGTCTACTACACAACCATCTTCTTGTAGATGTTGTTGGGCCTCCAAGTGTAGAGGTTTGTAGGATAGTAGCAAATTTCCCTCAAGTGGATGACCTAAGGTTTATCAATCCGTGGGAGGCATTGGATGAAGATGGTCTCTCTCAAACAACCCCGCAACCAAATAACAAAGAGTCTCATGTGTCCCCAACACACCCTATACAATGGTAAATTGTATAGGTGCACTAGTTCGGCGAAGAGATGGTGATACAAGTGCAATATGGATGGTAGATATAGGTTTTTGTAATCTGAAAATATAAAAACAGCAAGGTAACTAATGATAAAAGTGAGCACAAACGGTATTGCAATGCGTTGAAGCAAGGCCTAGGGTTCATACTTTCACCAGTGCAAGTTCCCTCAGCAATAATAACATAATTGGATCATATAACTATCCCTCAACATGCAACAAAGAGTCACTCTGAAGTCACTAATAGCGAAGAACAAACGAAGAGATTATGGTAGGGTACGAAACCACCTCAAAGTTATCCTTTCTGATCAATCTATTCAAGAGCTCGTAGTAAAATAACACGAAGCTATTCTTTCCGTTCAATCTATCATAGAGTTTGTACTAGAATAACACCTTAAGACACAAATCAACCAAAACCCTAATGTCACCTAGATACTCCAATGTCATCTCAAGTATCCGTGGGTATGATTATACGATATGCATCACACAATCTCAGATTCATCTATTCAACCAACACAAAGAACTTCAAAGAGTGCCCCAAAGTTTCTAACGGAGAGTCAAGATGAAAACGTGTGCCAACCCCTATGCATAAGTTCACGGAACTCGCAAGTTGATCACCAAAACATACATCAAGTGGATCACGTGATATCCCATTGTCACCACAGATAAGCACATGCAAGACATACATCATGTGTTCTCAAATCCTTAAAGACTCAATCCGATAAGATAACTTCAAAGGGAAAACTCAATCCATTACGAGAGAGTAGAGGGGGAGAAACATCATAAGATCCAACTATAATAGCAAAGCTCGCGATACATCAAGATCGTACCATCTCAAGAACACGCGAGATAGAGATCAAACACATAGCTACTGGTACATGCCCTCAGCCCTGAGGGAGAACTACTCCCTCCTCGTCATGGAGAGCGCCGGGATGATGAAGATGGCCACCGGAGAGGGATCCCCCTCCGGCTGGGTGCTGGAACGGGTCTAGATTTGTTTTCGGTGGCTATAGAGGCTTCTGGCAGCGGAACTCCCGATCTATTGTGTTGTGCGATGTTTCTAGGGTATGTTGATATATATATATATATATATATATATATATATATATATATATATATATATATATATATATATATATATATATATATATATATATATATATAGGCGAAAGAAGTCGGTCAGGGGACCACGAGGGGCCACAAAGTAGGGGGTGCGCCCAGGGGGTAGGGCGCGCCCCCACCCTCGTGGTGGCCTCGGGACTCTTCTAGCCCACCTCCGGTACTCCGTGGGCTTCTTCTAGTCCAAAAATGATCTTCGTGAAGTTTCAGGTCAATTGGACTCCGTTTGATTTTCCTTTTCTGTGATAGTTAACAACAAGGAAAAAACAGAAACTGACACTGGGCTCTAGGTTAATAGGTTAGTCCCAAAAATAATATAAAAGTGTATAATAAAGCCCATAAACATCCAAAATAGATAATATAATAGCATGGAACAATAAAAAATTATAGATATGTTGGAGACGTATCAGGAGGTGCGCCCAGGGGGTAGGTGCGCCCCCACCCTCGTGGGCCCCATGTAGCTCCACCGACCTACTTCTTTCGCCTATATATACTCTTATACCCTGAAAACATCTAGGGGAGCCATGAAACCACTTTTCCACCGCCGCAACCTTCTATACCCATGATATCCCATCTGGGGACCTTTTTCGGCGATCTGCTCGAGGGGGATTCGATCATGGAGGGCTTCTACATCAACACCATAGCCTCTCCGATGATGTGTGAGTAGTTTACCACAGACCTTCGGGTCCATAGTTATTAGCTAGATGGCTTCTTCTCTCTCTTTGGTTCTCAATACAAAGTTCTCCTCGATGTTCTTGGAGATCTATTCGATGTAATACTTTTTGCGGTGTGTTTGCCGAGATCCGATGAATTATGGGTTTATGATCAAGATTATCTATGAACAATATTTGATTCTTCTCTGAATTCTTATATGCATGATTTGATATCTTTGCAAGTCTCTTCAAATTTTCGGTTTAGTTTGGCCTACTAGATTGATCTTTCTTGCAATGGCAGAAGTGCTTAGCTTTGGGTTCAATCTTGTGGTGCTCGATCCTAGTGACAGAAAGGGAACCGACACGTATTGTATTGTTGCCACCGAGGATAAAAGATGGTGTTTATATCATATTGCTTGAGTTTATCCCTCTACATCATGTCATCTTGCCTAATGCGTTACTCTATTCTTATGAACTCAATACTCTAGATGCATGCTGGATAGCGGTCGATGTGTGGAGTAATAGTAGTAGATGCAGAATCGTTTTGGTCTACTTGATACGGACATGATGCCTATGTTTATGATCATGCCTAGATATTCTCATAACTATGCACTTTTCTATCAATTGCTCGGCAGTAATTTGTTCACCCATCGTAATATATGCTATCTTGAGAGAAGCCACTAGTGAAACCTATGGCCCCCGGGTCTACTTTACATCATATAAGTTTCCGATCTACAATTCTAATTTACTATTTATTTTGCAATCTTTACTTTCCAATCTATACAACAAACATACCAAAAATATTAATCTTATTATCTTCATCAGATCTCACTTTTGCAAGTGGCCGTGAAGGGATTGACAACCCCTTTATCGCATTGGTTGCAAGGTTCTTGATTGTTTGTGCAGGTACTAGGCGACTTGCCTATAGTCTCCTACTGGATTGATACCTTGGTTCTAAAAAATTGAGGGAAATACTTGTGCTACTTTGCTGCATCACCCTTTCCTCTGCAAGGGAAAACCAACGCATGCTCAAGAGGTAGAAAGAAGGATTTCTGGTGCCGTTGCCAGGGAGATCTATGCTCAAGTCAAGACATACCAAGTACCCATCACAAACTCTTCTCCCTCACATTACATTATTTTCCATTTGCCTCTCGTTTTCCTATCCCCCACTTCACCTTTGCCGTTTTATTCGCCCTCTTCCGTTCGTCCTTCTGTTTGCTCGTGTTACCATGTGCCTTGTATTAGCTTGCATCTTTTCTTGCTAAATATCTATTGTTATGGATCCTCATCCTCTTGCTAATCTTTTTAAGAGATCCAATTTTGATGAACCAATTGCTAGTGAGTTGAGTGCACTAGATTATCTTTATGGAGTTTTCCTTGAAATCCGTGAATCTGAAAATTGTGATGAAGTGCTTTATAAAGTGATTCACGATAGATCTTTGAATAAAAAGCATGATTGCAATGATGTTATTATAAATTCTATGAATGTCAAAGCTAATAATATTCAAAACCCTAAGCTTGGGGATGCTAGTTTTGATATGTCCACTACTTGTTGCAATGATCATGATTGGGGTGATTCTTCTTTTGATCTTGGAAATTTATTTAAGCCCCATGATGAATATGAGATTGATAATAGGGTTTGCAATATTATTGAAAGTGGGTTTGAAAGAGTGTCAACTTTAGAACCCGCATATTTGGAGAATGTTCAAAATTATGCAATTTTTGATAAAAGTGGGTTTGGAGAGGTCATGACTTTAGTTAATGTTAATCCCACTATTTTGGAAGAGTGTCAACTTTGCATGCATGTGGATCGTGTTGAAAATATTTTATGTGATAGCAATTTTGTTGAATTTGCTTATGATCCCACATGTAATTATTATGAGAGAGGAAAATATGATTGTAGAAATTTTTATGTTACTAAATTACCTCTCGTTATGTTGAGATTGCTATTGTTTCTTTCCGCTTCCTTGCATATGCTAGTTTTTGCTTGCTATGATAATTTGTTTGCCTATAAGATGCCTATGCATAGGAAGTATGTTAGACTTATATGTGTTTTTCATATGCTATATTATGCTCCCTTTGTGCTTCAATTCTTGTCTTTCATGTGAGCATCATCGAAATTATCTATGCCTAGCTAGGGGCGTTAAACGATAACGCTTGTTGGGAGGCAACCCAATTTTATTTTTGTTCCTGTTTAGTAATAAATAAATCATCTATCCTCTTTTATGATTGTGTTTTTTATGTTTCAATTATTGTTTGTGCCAAGTAAAGCCTTTAGGATCTTCTTGGGTGATTGTTATTTGATCTTGCTGTAAAAAACAAAACGTATACGCTCACGAGAATAATTTTCATTTCTTACTAGAGAGCAATAAAATACCAATTCCAAATGAAGTAGATCAATATACAAATTATTTAGGACTTCCTAATTTTTTTAAAAATTTGGAGTTACAGAAGTATTCAAAACCTCCAGATTACTACACACAGTTCTGTTTTTGACAGATTCTGTTTTTCGTGTGTTGTTTGCTTATTTTGATGAATCTATGGCTAGTATCGGGGGGTATGAAGCATAGAGAAGTTGAAATACAGTAGGTTTAACACCAATATAAATAAATAATGATTTCATTACAGTACCTTAAAGTGGTGGTTTGTTTTCTTACACTAACGGGGCTCATGAGATTTTCTGTTTACGTTTTGTGTTGTGAAGTTTTCAAGTTTTTGGGTAAAGATTTGATGGATTTTGGAATAAGGTGTGGCAAGAGCCTAATCTCGGGGATGCCCAAGGCACCCCAAGGTAAAATTCAAGGACAACCAAAAGCCTAATCTTGGGGTTGCCCCGGAAGGCATCCCCTCTTTCGTCTTCGTCTATTGGTAACTTTACTTGAGGCTATATTTTTATTCACCACATGATATGTGTTTTGCTTGGAGCATCTTGTATGATTTGAGTCTTTGCTTTTTAGTTTACCACAATCATCTTTGCTGTACACACCTTTTGGGAGATACACACTTGAATTGGAATTTATTAGAATACTCTACGTGCTTCACTTATATCTTTTGAGCTAGATAATTTTGCTCTAGTGCTTCACTTATACCTTTTTAGAGCACGGTGGTGGTTTTATTTTATAGAAATTATTGATCTCTCATGCTTAACTTATATTATTTTGAGAGTCTTTTAGAACAGCATGGTAATTTTCTTTGGCTATAAAAATTAGTCCTAATATGATAGGCATCCAAGATGGGTATAATAAAAAACTTTCATATAAAAGTGCATTGAATACTATGAGAAGTTTGATTCATTATGATTGTTTTGAGATATGAAGACGGTGATATTAGAGTCATGCTAGTTGAGTAGTTGTGAATTTGAGAGATACTTGTATTAAAGTTTGTGATTCCCGTAGCATGCACGTATGGTGAACCGTTATGTGATGAAGTCGGAGCATGATTTATTTTTTGATTGTCTTCCTTATGAGTGGATGTCGGGGAAGCTGATCCACGAACATCTATGGGGCCGGCGGACCGAGCCCCTTTCGGTTCGGCGGGGGGCGGAGATCACACGAAGAGCAGATCGAGGCGAAGCACACGAGCAGTTTACCCAGCTTCGGAGCTCTCCGGAGAGATAACACTCCTACTGCTGCTTGTTTGATTATCTTGTGTTCTTGCTCCAGAGAGAGAGCGTGGTGTTTCTTCGGGTTCCGAACCAGTCGAACCTCTCGAACCTGTCGAACCTGTCAAACCTGTCGAACCTCCTCTACGTTGCGCATGGGCCTCCTTTTATACGCTAAAGGGGTCACCGACAGGTGGCAACGCAGAGAAGGGTACAAATGTAAAAAGTGAGGTGGTTGGTACAGTTACTTGTACAATGCACCCTACCTAACCCTGACGGCAGGGGAGAAGGGCATTAAATGCCCGTCTGAGTCGCCCAAACAGTGCAGAAAAGGACCGTTAGGGGCGCCACCGTTCGCCACAATGGCGATCTTGTCAGCTTCGCATGCCACTGCGCACCGCTGGCTGCACAGCCTCCCGCCACGCGCGCCTGGAGAGGCTCAGAGCGACACGTTGGTGGATGCGCTGGAGCGTGGGCACAGAGTGGCCGCCTGCCGCGGCAAGCGCCTTGCCACTGCTGTTATCTTGTTGGGTCCGGAAGCTTGTCGCTCACCGGGCCTCGAGGTACCTTGGTTGGTCTTCCCGTCAAGCTCCTCTTGCCGGGGCCTTGTTGCCTTGCTGGAGCGCATGGCGCGTCGCGGCAAGCTCCTTGGAGTGCCTTGGTTGGCCTTCCCGGCAAGCTCCTCTTGCCGGGGCCTTGTCTCCTGAGCTTAAATACTTTGTTCTTGAATGGCTCCAAGGGAACCACGGAGGATCTTGGCGTTCGCCCGGCAAGCCTTGCCGCGGGGTGCTGCAACTGCCCGGGCACAAGTTCGGGGTACTAGGATACCCCTATTCTAGTACACCGACAGTGGCGGTCGGGGACGAGCGATGGTCTTTCCCTACCAATCTATCCCCCAAGGAGCATGCGCGTAGTACTTTGTTTCGATAATCAATAGATTTTTGCAATAAGTATGTGAGTTCTTTATGACTAATGTTGAGTCTATGGATTATATGCACTCTCACCCTTCCACCATTGCTAGCCTCTCTAGTACCGCGCAACTTTCGCCGGTACCATAAACCCACCATTTACCTTCCTCAAAACAGCCACCATACCTACCTATTATGGCATTTCCATATCCATTCCGAGATATATTGCCCTGCAACTTTCCACCATTTCGTTTATTATGACATGCTCCATCATTGTCATATTGCTTTGCATGATCATGTAGTTGATATCGTATTTGTCGCAAAGACACCGTTCATAATTTTTCATACATGTCACTCTTGATTCATTACACATCCCGGTACACCGCCGAAGGCATTCACATAGAGTCATATTTTGTTCTAAGTATCGAGTTGTAATTCTTGAGTTGTAAGTAAATAAAAGTGTGATGATCATCATTATTAGAGCATTGTCCCAGTGAGGAAAGGATGACGGAGACTATGATTCCCCCACAAGTCGAGATGAGACCCTGGACGAAAAAATAAAGAAAAAAAGAAAAGAGGCCATATAAAAAGAAAAAAATAAAAGGCCCAAATAAAAAATGAGACAAAAAGAGAGAAGGGGCAATGCTACTATCCTTTTTCCACACTTTTGCTTCGAAGTAGCACCATGATCTTCATGATAGAGAGTCTCTTATGTTGTCACTTTCATATAATAGTGGGAATTTTTCATTATAGAACTTGGCTTGTATATTCCAATGATGGGCTTCGTCAAAATGCCCTAGGTCTTCGTGAGCAAGCAAGTTGGATGCACACCCACTTAGTTTCTTTTGTTGAGCTTTCATACATTTATAGCTCTAGTGCATCCGTTGCATGCCAATCCCTACTCACTCACATTAATATCTATTGATGGGCATCTCCATAACTCGTTGATACGCCTAGTTGATGTGAGACTATCTTCTCCATTTTGTCTTCTCCAAAACCACCATTCTATTCCATCTATAGTGCTATATCCATGGCTCACGCTCATGTATTGCGTGAAGATTGAAAAAGTTTGAGAACATCAAAAGTATGAAACAATTGCTTGGCTTGTCATCGGGGTTGTGCATGATAAATATTTTGTGTGATGAAGGTAGAGCATAGCCAGACTATATGATTTTGTAGGGATAGCTTTCTTTGGCCATGTTATTTTGAGAAGACATAATTGCTTGGTTAGTATGCTTGAAGTTTTATTGTTTTTATGTCAATATTAAACTTTTGTCTAGAATCTTTCGGATATGAATATTCATGCCACAATAAGGAAAATTACATTGGAAATTATGTTAGGTAGCATTCCACATCAAAAATTCTGTTTTTATCATTTACCAACTCGAGGACGAGTAGGAATTAAGCTTGGGGATGCTTGATACGTCTTCAACGTATCTATAATTTTTGATTGTTCCATGCTATTAGATTATCTGTTTTGGATGTTTAATGGGATTTAATATGCACTTTTATATTATTTTTGGGACTAACCTATTAACCGAAGGCCCATTGCAAATTACTGTTTTTTGCCTATTTCAGTGTTCCGCAGAAAAGGAATATCAAACGGAATCCAAACGGAACGAAACCTTCGCGAGGATCTTTTTTTGAACAAACGCAATCCAGGAGACTTGGAGTGGAGGTCAAGGAAGCAACGAGGCGACCACGAGGTAGGGAGGCGCGCCCAGGGGGGTATGCGCGCCCCCACCCTCGTGGGCCCCACGTAGCTCCACCGGCCTACTTCTTTCGCCTATATATACTCTTATACCCTGAAAACATCCAGGGGAGCCATGAAACCAATTTTCCACTGCCGCAACCTTCTATACCCGTGAGATCCCATCTGGGGACCTTTTCCGGTGATCTTCCAGAGGGGGATTCGATCACGGAGGGCTTCTACATCATCACCATAGCCTCTCTGATGATGTGTGAGTAGTTTACCACAGACCATCGGGTCCATAGTTATTATCTAGATGGCTTATTCTCTCTCTTTGGTTCTCAATACAAAGTTCTGCTCGATGTTCTTGGAGATCTATTTGATGTAATACTTTTTGCGGTGTGTTTGCCGAGATCCGATGAATTGTGGGTTTATGATCAAGATTATCTATGAACAATATTTGATTCTTCTCTGAATTCTTATATGCATGATTTGATATCTTTGCAAGTCTCTTTGAATTTTCGGTTTAGTTTGGCCTACTAGATTGATCTTTCTTGCAATGGGAGAAGTGCTTAGCTTTGGGTTCAATCTTGCGGTGCTCGATCCTAGTGACAGAAAGGGAACCGACACGTATTGTATTGTTGCCATCGAGGATAAAAAGATGGGGTTTATATCATATTGCTTGAGTTTATCCCTCTACATCATGTCATCTTGCCTAATGCGTTACTCTGTTCTTATGAACTGAATACTCTAGATGCATGCTGGATAGCGGTCGATGTGTGGAGTAATAGTAGTAGATGCACAATCGTTTCGGTCTACTTGATACGGACGTGATGCCTATGTTTATGATCATGCCTAGATATTCTTATAACTATGCGCTTTTCTATCAATTGCTCGGCAGTAATTTGTTCACCCACCGTAATATATGCTATCTTGAGAGAAGCCACTAGTGAAACCTATGGCCCCAGGGTCTACTTTACATCATATAAGTTTCTGATCTACAATTCTAATTTAGTATTTATTTTGCAATCTTTACTTTCCAATCTATACAACAAAAATACCAAAAATATTTATCTTATTATCTTTATGAGATCTCACTTTTGCAAGTGGCTGTGAAGGGATTGACAACCCCTTTATCGCGTTGGTTGCAAGGTTCTTGATTGTTTGTGCAGGTACTATGCGACTTGCATGTAGTCTCCTACTAGATTGATACCTTGGTTCTCAAAAACCGAGGGAAATACTTACGCTACCTTGTTGCATCACCATTTTCTCTTCAAGGGAAAACCAACGCATGCTCAAGAGGTAGCATTGTGTCCTTTGCTTTGGGTTGTGCTCGTAAGACCTGGTTACCTTGTCATATGGTGTGAGACATATGCTTTCCTATGCTATGCTTATCTAATGTATGTCCAGTACTTCGGTAGTTTGTGAGTTGCATGCTTAACTTGATCCTATTATGCTCACTTACTACTTCTTGCATCCCAACTTATATTATCTTATTATTGATGCAAGGGATGTGTGTACTTTGAAATCCAAAGGCACTCCTAATTAAGTACACACATCTAGGGGGAGCCCATCTATATTTTGTAGTCTCTAGGGTTTGCTTACTTTCTTGTTTTATCTCTATGCAAATCCCGTGTTGTCATCAATCCACCAAAAAGTGGGAGATTGTTAGGGTATGTCTCTCTCTAAGTGGTTTCGGTGATTGATCACAATACATTTGCGGACAAATCATGTGCACTGAGCATTTTAGATATTCATTCATTGGCACAAGATGATTCCTTCCCCTTGGAGCTCAAAGTGAAGATGGTGTAGTCTCTTTTGTTTCGGTTTTGGTGGACTGAGTCGTAGGAGACAACGTACTATCAAGAGGGGGTCCGTATTGGAAAGGCTAGGGTGGAATCAACACGTACACATCTATCTCGCACCCCCAGCTCCTTTCCTCTTCCCTGGAGTATACTGATATTGTGGAAGTGGCACGTGGGAGGAGCCAGCGGTAGTACCGCCGGGCCAAAGCGGCAGTACCGCTGACAGCCTAAAGTGGTAGTATCGCTGTTTCGCAGCGGTAGTGCCGCTCATGGCCATTAGCGGCAGTGCGGCTCCATGTACCGACCTGACCCGAAATCGGTTAAGTCTCTGTGTATTAGTGCCATCCCAAGATCATGCTGGCACACATAGTACATTGATGAAAAATTCAAAGTTCAATCACACATGATTTATTACACGATTCTCATATAGAGTCTTTATTACAATAGAATAAATTTGGCCGAAGGCCAACTCATGAGAAAAACTAAATGCTGCGGAAGAGTAGACGAAAAGCGAGTCCATCCGATTCCATAGGGCAATTGTGACAGCCTGATTTTTGCCCTCTCTTATTTGCCTGATTTCCATTTGGATTTATTTTGAAAGTTGGGGTTTTTAAATCTTTTCATATGGACTTAAACACGTGGGTACCCTTGGCTTTCACCCAAGTGCATCATTCCCCTCCCTAATCATCATTCCCCTTCCGATCCATCTCAAAATAATCTTGGGAATATTTTTCTTAAATGGAAAATATTCATTTTTCTTCTCTAAAACCCTAGCTAGTTCAATGAGATCCAAAGCAACCCTCATTTTTCTTGCCCACAAAAATCTGAGAAAATTGCCAAATATTCTTTGAACCCTAGGGCACCTTCGTGAGAAAAAATATTTCATCACTTTTTGGAATATTTTTGCTACAGAAAATATTTTCTGTTCTGGACAGAAATGGTGGTTTCTACAGCAGCTACCATTTTACTTGCTCCCCCGTGCCTGAATTTTCTTGTGCATCATCACCTTAGTAGATGATGGCTAGCCTCCAAAGCACATCCCCCAACTCCCAGCCATTTGACCTCAGTAACACCTCAAAGTTACTGACGAGAAACTTACCTGGCGTGTAAAATTTCTCTACTGCATCTGGAGCCAAACCAAAGCGTGGTAACATTCAAAACTACCACGAAAAACATGCCAGACATGGAGTTTGGGCTTAGGTCGGCATGAGGTCAGAGTTCACGCAGTGACCGCATTTGTCCAGGTGTGCTGGCATGCAGCCGACGCGCTCTGCGACGCGCCCAAGGCTCTGTTGATCGCGTGCTCGCTTCCCCGCCTGCCTAAGCGTGCCAAACCTTGCCACCATCATCGTCTCAACGCCATTAACTCCCCACTGGCGCTCGCCGACGCCGGAGCTCGCCGCAGCGAGCACGGGCACGGTCTGGCCAACCCAACAGTGCGGTGCGCACTGTGCTTGTTGCCTTCTCCTTGTTCCTGTGCTCGTCCCCGCTCGCCCACAGTTGCCGCGTGAGCTGCGTCACCTTCTCCCCCTCTCACTGACACCGCTCGTCGTCGGGCGCCGTGGATAGGTGTCCACCGGCGGAGCCCGAACCCCCCTCTCCGCTCGCCTATAAATGGAGCCGCCCCCAGCCTCCTCGAGCACCATCCACCATTCCCACACACCCCGCAAGCGCGTAGGAAACCGTAGCCTGGCCGGGCAGGCCGCGGGCCGTCGCCCTCGAGCTCGAGCTCGCCGGCGATCCCCTCTGGTCACCGCAGTAGCTCCAGCCCCTCCCAGGCCAGGGCGATCCTTCCAGGGCCTCCGCCTCTCTCCGGTGAAGCCACCCCGTCCCTTTGGAGCCCCTGAAGTTGCCTCTGGTCGCCGTCTTCCTCATCTCCGGCGACCACCGCCCTCAGCCTCCACTTGTGAGGTCGATTTCGACGCGTTCCGACCACCCCTAGCTATGCTACGGGTACGGGCAGGTGCGCCTCAACCCCCTCTCTCGATCCCTCCCTCTGGTTTTGGCCAAGGAGCCCTCGTCGCCGGTGAGAGATCCGGTGAAGCCGCGATCCTCCTATATTTCCTTCTCCCCTCCTTCTCACCTGACTAGCGGGGCCCGCTAGTCAGCCACTCTGTACACGCGCGAAGTGGTACGAGTGGTGGCGCCCTGAGGCTTTATGCCTTCGACGTCACCCCCTAGTCTGTTAATTTAAATTCAAATTCAATCCAATTCCAGAGAGCTTCAAACAGCTATAACTTTTCAACCATAAGTCCAAATGAATTTATTCTTTTTGCATTATCTTCTTTGCAAAGAAATCTAGCAGCTCACCAAAAATGAGATTTTTCTGAGCTGTCTAGAATTTCTGGTGATTTTCAGAAGAGTTCTTGATATTTTCTTCTTTTGTTTAAAATTATTTTCAGAGGGTGAGGCTTGTCTTGAGGATCACCAGAAGGCTTGTGAACCTCATCTGCACTAAGGCAAGCCACAACAACATTTTCATGGTGCCATTTCAATATTGATGATTTTCTTACTTGAATGAAATGATTAATCCATGCATTTAAATAACTTTCATGTTATTTATATTCTGTTAAGTGTGTGTTGGTATTATGCTCGATTTACAGAACCGTGAAACTAGTTTAGTTGGTAAAGTAGCTAAGATCTAATTGTGGTCATGATACAATGATTTGTTATGCATATGAATAATTGCTTAAAGTTATTTTCTTGCATAAATAAAATAGTTATATTTGCTAGAAAATATCCTGTTAAGTGCTTGTTCAGCCATTTTTACCTAATTTACAGAATGTTTGAACCTAACTTGGTTGGCAAGGAGAATAGGATTTGCTTGAGGTGATAGTAAAATCTTTGCTATGCATATGAGAAATTAATCAAAGTTGTTTTCTTGCATGAGAATATGATAATACTTGCTGCAAAATATATTGTTAAAATGAGAGTTACCCTGACCAGGAAAATAATATAAGTTGTCGATGCTTATGCTTAGTGTGAATATGGTTGACATCAGTCATTTTCGTTAACATGTGATGCATGTGTAGTATTGCATTTCATGGCATGCTATGACACCGGTCATTTTCATTTTAAGTTGAACCTGAGGATAACTCAACTTGAATATATCGTTGACTGGGTCATGGTGCCGCTGAATCGTGATTTTCCCAGTGCAACCACATTTGCCTTGTGGGAAGGCCTTGATTCGGTCCATTGACATGCCTCTCGTCGGTGCCTCCAACTAAGGAAGGTTATGGGCATGCTTACCCTGGCCCGGTAAGCAGGCATAACCTTGTGTGCCCGTTGTTGAGATTATGGTACCAAGTCCCCGAGTGGAATTGTTTTGGCCACGACGGTGGTCGGTGTGTCTTTGGTAGACACGGGGCCACCCAGGACTAGCCCGTTGGGGATTGGGTCGGAGTGGCCGGGAGAGTGTCATGCCAATGGAAGGGTTTTGTCGGAATGTCGTTGGTCCACCCGAATGGGAGTGCGAGGCCATGGGTTCCGTGGTGTGGGTACAGTGTGCTACCTCTGCAGAGTGTATAATCTATCGATAGCCGAGTCCACGGTTACGGATGCCTCGTAATAGGTCCCACCATGAGTCAACGTTTAATAAACTTGCACACTAAGTTATGAACTTTGCACTGATGATGATGGCGGGAAGGCCGATGTTCGAGGCCCAATATGGGTCGTGGGTGGTGATCGCCGTAAGGATCACGAGTTACTCTGTTCAAGACCACGATGGTGGTTTGTTTGTGATCCGAGAATGATCACGGTTGGTAAGTCGGTCCCAAGGGATGTTTATCCCAAGAGCATGAGCACAACACGTTGGAACATTTCTGCATTATTAATTGGTTAAATATCATGATATTGTTTGTCATTATGATTATGCCTGTTGTGTGCTTGCAAGTACATTCAATGTACTGACCTGGCGTGTGATGCCAGATTTCAGGAAAGTCGTGTTAGAAAGGAGCGCTGCTCGAGTCTAGACCGTGTCCACATCAGTGTCCCTGTGCTATGGAGTTCCCGCTACGATGTTGTTCTGCTGCCGCGTAGTTGTTATGATCGAGGCCCCCTTTATGTTCACTAAATAATGTACATATTGTTCAGCCGCACCGTGTGTGCTTCTCGGCCTCGACATCTGTTGTAATATAAACCCTGATCCGCTAGCATCAATAAAGCGGTTGTTTTTCTGTACCAAGATGTTGTGTGTTGCCAGAAGACATGGTCTCTGGGCTGGCAATGCAGGGTAAACCGGTCGCTCTGAGCCGGGGTGCCACAATGCTTGGTATCAGAGCCGCGCTGACTGTAGGCCACGCTATACTACGACGTGTTAACTGGACGTTAGATACGAGTTTAAGTTGAGTGCTGGTCGCTAATGTAGCCGATTGTTGCATTGCATGCACTTGATTTTTTTTATGCTAACCTGCTAATGGTTGTGAGTGTAGATGGCTCTAGTGCCGTATCCGTGCCAGTTGCAGCTAATGCCGTACACGTCACTGCACCTCCTTCACAATGTGTGGCATCGGCTGTACCCCCTCGGAGACGATCCAGTCTACCGTGTGTACCGAGAGCGTGTAGCTGATTCAGTGTATGAGTATCACGCAGTGGTTACTCTATGCACTAGTTCCGATTCCGGCTCTTACACTCATACTTCTCGGAGCGGTTACGCCTCTAATGCTTCTCAGGCTGTCCAGTTTGCTGCATTCGAGGTCCTTGTTGAGCTTCGCTACAATGAGATCCGAATGCAAAACCATCCAGGTTTCTTTTACTACCCTTCTCTGCATGACAATGGTCGTGTCCGTTTCCAGATCATTGATCCGGAGTCTGATAGCGTTGCTAGCCACCTTGCTCGTTATGTCACCGCTAGCTATCTTATGATCCACAAGCTCGCTCGAGAGTTGACTCATGCCCGTACTGCTTTAGCCGCTGCTTTGGTCACTACTAGATCTGCCACTACTCCATCTTCTCTGGGATTTACTCCTTATATTCCAGCCAATTCTAGTTCCCCTGTTTCACCGGTTACTCCCCCGAGTAGCTCAGGCACCTCGACGGTGAGCCCTCTTAGTACTCCTGCCTAGTGGGTTTCACTTCTCTCTACTCCTGTATCCCCGATGCTTCATCCTACCCCTGCCCCTGAGGGAGAGCCCTCGAGGCAGCGTCGTCGTGTTACCTTTAACCCGGAGGTTTCCATTAACCTCGTCAGTTCAGGATCCGAGTCTGCTTCAGGGGAGGACACCGCAGCACCAGCAGAGCAGTAGTACCTTGGAGTATTCGCAGTCGTCTGGATAATGTACGGATGTAGCCGTACGAGTCATGATGTTTCGTTGCATGTATGAGAGTAGTTGAACTTGTCATATTGTTTGTCTTTCATCTATGAGTCTATGTATAATTATGTTGGGACTTTATTCGCCGTATTTTCTTCGCTCTTTTGTTTTCTTCCGGGATTTGTCGCTGGCTTTTCCCCAAATTTATTCTTGGATGTTTCTCATCTCGATTGCGTTGTCTTGGGAAAAATCCACAATAGGATGACCTGGGGAGGCAGCAGTAGCAACGTTCGTGAGGGAACTCCTGTTCGTCATTTCACATGACAGGAAGGACATTCTCCCGAGCCGTACGTTCCGCCATCGCCTCCACCGCCAAATCCGCCCTCCACCGAGCAAATTCTGCGTATGTTTGAGGAAAGAAGGAACAATGATCTGCTTGAAATATTAAGAAGTGTGCAAGCTATGGTTGGATAGAATGGAAATCAGAGCGGTCATTACTCAAAGCTATCATATTTTCAAAGGACCAAGCCACCTAGTTTCAGTCCGATTGTTGACCCATTGGATGCAGACTATTGGTTGCATACCATTGACAAAAAGCTTGAGATTGCTCGTACTGAATAAATGTAGCGACCCGACCTCAGACGGTCAAGTCTCTATGCTTAAGTGTCATCCCTGGATCGGTATGCTGACACACACAGTACTCGAGGATTTATAACAGAGGTAAATCACATGTATAAAGTAACGCAAAATATTATTACCTCAATCCAAATAGCGGAAGTAACAACAAGGTTGTGGATTCCCATCAACACCAACGGAAAAGTTGAGTGTAGAAATCGTAACCCTAACGTATCACTTACTCGTCGTAAGAATCCTGCAACGTGAGACGTTGCAGCCACAAAGGGTCAGTACATTGAATGTACTGGCAAATTCACACCACAGGATAATGATGAATAAAGGCTATTACTACATGCATATTTGGCTGGTGGAAAAGCTCTATGGTTATAATGTTTTTGCGAAAAGCCAATTTTCCCTACTGCTAAGGAATATAATTTATTTAACTACAAATTTGGTTGAAAATATTGAGAAGGTTCCTCCAACTCAATCCCAAATTAACATCAATAACCCAAAAAATTATTTAAGTAACATGATGAGATCAATATGATAATCCAAGTACCAGAGACTCAAGATGTCCATAACCGGGGACACGGCTAACCATGATTAGTTTGTACACTCTGCAGAGGTTTGCGCACTTTTCCCCACAAGACTCGATCTCCTTCGTTGGATTTCTCGCACTACATGATGTTTGAGAAAGAGATGACCGAGACACAGTCTTTCAGAAGCATTAACTCTCTACTCCGGATAGACTATACCACCTACAACCCACTACATGCTAGTCTATCTCTTCAAGAGCTTCACGCAACTTACTCAACTATGCTAGAGCCCATAATAGCTTCTGGCTGCACACGGAAGTTTCTAGCATGAATAATCTTATGATCCCTTTGAGCCTGGGTGGCATTCCATAGGGTGATCACATGGGTCCTACGAGATCCCCTTGGGCAAACACTAGGTTCTCCAGGTGCCCGGGCAAACCACTGGGTGCTCCAGGATGCCCCAACCAATCCACCCAGATGTGTATTAAAGCAACCACCTTAAGGTAACCATTAAATAATAACTCTCACATCTGTCATGAATTCTCTCAAACTAATCCACGTCTACGAGCATAGCATAGCAATATGAGCATAACGTAAAAGTAACTCCCAGGGTTTGATACAGGACAATAGGTTCCTACCTCATCAACTACTTCCCAATACCCACATGTTATCAAATCCTAACCATGCAATGCTTGAGGGTGAAACTAATGCCTAAAAACTGGGTATGAAAGGGATATGATCAAAGTGTGAACTTGCCTGCAATGTTGATGAAGATGATTCACACTCATAATTCTTGATAGTTCTACTCGTCACACTCTGTTCAATCTATCGTAGGCAAGCAATAGTAACCACACATAAGCAATCACTCAAAAGATTGGGAAGAACGAAGAAGACAGTTCGGAAAACATCAAAACCAAGCAAATAACTCTTGCAACATAAAACAATTTCTAACAGTACCAAAATTATGTGAATTTGGCCTTATCAGAAAGTTTAGGTCAAGAGCTTCGATTAGCAAAAAGAATCAACTCAAACGGAGCTACGAAACTCAAGCTACGAACAAACGAAGTTTGAATTCAAATCTGGTCTAATTCAAATATTAAACTTTCAAAAACATGTTTGAGTTGGATTACTGGATAGAGGGGATCATAACGAAGAAGTGGGCGTTGGTTTCGTTGGATTTGTACTAACAAGGAAAGAGTTGTGGTAGTTTGAAACAGAAGGACTAGTCTGCAGGAAAGATAATTACGAATAGGTCCCTGACGTAACTAAACAGAAAACGAAAAGGCTAAATAATGAACGTCCAGTTTCTGAAACTAAACAATGGATGTTCTCTGTTTAATAAAAGAAAAAAATAGATCTGGTCTAGGGTTTTAGATAGAAACCGAACTAAATTGGAAAACCGGGCGGAACTAGCGGTTATACGGTTCGGAGAGAATAAACCGGAGGTGGCGGTTTCCGGCGAGATGGCGGCGGCGGCGACTTGGATCGGCGGCGGCTGCGGGCGCGGCTACGGGCGGCGAAGACAGCAGCGGTGTTGGCGACTTGCGGCGGGCAGAGGCGACTATGCAGGCGAAGGCTAGCGGCGCGGCGCTGGCGCAAGGGAGGCGGCGCGGCTCAAGAGGAGAGAGAGAGGCCCGACCTCGCCTTATATAGACGCGGAGGCATGGGGAGGAGACAAGGGAGGGCGGCGGTCTGGCGGAGTCCGCGTCACGGACGGCGGCGATGTCCCGCGCGCGCACGTGAGGTAGGTGGCGGCGATCATGGGCCGGCGCGGTCGGCTTGGCCCTGGGCCGGCCCAGTCGGCGACGGGGAATTTTTTTAAAGCATTTTCTAGACAAACAAATACAATAAGAACAAAATAAATAATAAACTTATATAGGCATATAATATATCAAAATTTTCAGAAAAAGATTTCCTACGGCTTGAACATTTTTATAACGTCAAATAAAATCTACAAAAAATCAAATAAATCAAAGAGTGCTACTTGTGCAATAAAATCAAATAAAAATCATTTTAAAAATACCAAAATAGTTTCAAATTAATTTCTCTCCAATATTCTGATGTAGGAAATCATTTTACCCTAATTTCAATATATTTTATTTTTGGAGAAAAATAATTTGAATAAAACCCAAATAACTCCAAATTGAAAATAATTTCAAAGGGGACTTTTAGATTTGATCCCTTTAAACTTCCAACTCATATTTCATATGTTTTGAAGAAGTCATTTTATCTTATCTCATGAAAATCATTGAGTTTCTTAAAGTTTCTGAATTGAAAATATTTTCAAATGAAATTCAAATATTTTCAACACCCCTTTTCATTTAAATGGAAGAAGTCATGTTATCTTCTCTCCAAGGTTTTGTGATGAAAAGTATTTGAATTCACGGTGATCATAAAATGCAAAATGAAAGTTTGGGAAAGTCTTTTTATTACCTCTCATTTAACTTTCAAAAAGTTTCGAATTACACTCAATTTCTCTCAAGCAATCACACCACAATCAAACAATCAATCAAATCTATCTATTTAATATAACATTCCAAAATTTAGAATTTTGGGATGTTACAAACCTACCACCCTTAAAATGAATCTCGTCCCCGAGATTCGGAGAGGCTAGCAAGAAATTGGTTAGGGTTTGGGTCTTCTCAAAATCTATCGATCATCTCCAGGGGTCTGGGGTGCTACCACCCTTAGAAACATGGTAATGGTTCCATGTAAACTCATATACTCCATCCTTATTCTTGACGGGGCCGGTCTTCTCAAATTCTCGGGAAAATTCCTTCTCTGAGCTCTTCCGGTAGTGGCATAACCTTTGCCGCAATTCTTCTGTCCTTTCATCTTGGTAAGGTTCTTCCATGACCGGGTCTTCTTAGTTGACGGGTTTGGCGCCAAAACTAAACAACTATCGATATCTCATGGCGGTCATCCAATTATGGTTTCTCCTGCAGGAAATGGGTCTGGGTTGAACCTCATCGTATAACCTACGGTTGGCGAAAGCTGCCTTGTACAAGGGAAAACTTTCTATACCATTCTAAGGTTTAAACAAGGTTTAATATCGTCGTCTCTCTACTATAGAAAAGTAACTCAGATTTACCATCCTGTATAGCAAGGGGAACAATAAGAGTAAGTCGGTATGGTGATCAATCCATCTCACACCCAAATCATTACCCTGTATACGGTTTAGTGAATCTCGCATTCTAACACTCAGTGATCCTCACAAGCATTGCAGAATTTCTCTTATCGACGAACCAAGGTTCGGATAAATCCATGGATTCTGCAAGCCAAACAAACATCTATCGTTTCTTCACAACTCTCGGGTTTTGCGTTACTCCTATAGGATTGTCTATCAATAAAAATCGTAACTTCTTCCAGGGTTTTTCCTTCAGAAAGAATGTGCTTGCTTCTTGGCAGGTCCTGGGGCCTGTGGATTATGGCCCATCTTATCACTTGTAAACCTTGAACTCATCCTCTGGGCAACGAATCATTATTCCAACATCCAACTCCCTAGCATTCTTAAATCCATCCAATTGTACTATCTCCCTTCCTTCTATTGGCACCAAACTAAGACGTGATTACTCCGACTCATCATGGAGTTGCAACTGCTCCAAGTTACCAACATTATACCTCCTCTATATACAATAGTACTTCATCCCTTCATACTCTTGGGATATCCCACTTATCGAGACAAAACTCATTCTTATTTTGTCCGAAATCCACTCCGTGGAATATCCTTATCTTTTCCAGGGTCATGTGTCCTTACAGGGGAATATTGGCCATCTCTGCATGGCACTTCTTCAACTGGGAAACGTGAAACACATCATGAACTCCTGACAGTCCTTCAGGTGACTCCAACTTGTTGGCCACTTCTCCCATACGCTCCAAAACTCGGTATGGTCCTACAAATCTCGGGGCTAACTGAGGGAGTCCTGGATTAGGGGGTCTCTGGACAGCCGGACTATCTCCATTGGCCGGACTGTTAGACTATGAAGATACATGATTGAAGACTTCGTCTCGTGTCCGGATGGGACTCTACTTGGCGTGGAAGGCAAGCTAGGCAATACGTATATGGATATCTCCTCCTTTGTAACCGACCTTGTGTAACCCTAACCCTCTCTGGTGTCTATATAAACTAAAGGGTTTTAGTCCGTAGGACAACAATCACAACATACAATCATACCATAGGCTAGCTTCTAGGGTTTAGCCTCTCTAATCTCGTGGTAAATCTACTCTTGTACTACACATATCTTCAATATTAATCAAGCAGGACGTAGGGTTTTAACTCCATCAAGAGGTCCCGAACCTAGGTAAAACATCGTGTCCCCTGCCTCTTGTTACCATCCGGCCTAGACGCACAGTTCGGGACCCCCTACCCGAGATCTGCCGGTTTTGACACCGACATTGGTGCTTTCATTGAGAGTTCCTCTATGTCATCGCCGTTAGGCTTGATGGCTCCTACTATCATCGATAGTGATGCGGTCTAGGGTGAGACTTTTCTCCCCGGACAGATCTTCGTATTCGGCGGCTTTGCACTGCGGGCTAATTCGCTTGGCCATCTGGAGCAGATTGAAAGCTACGCCCCTAGCCATCAGGTCAGATTTGGAAGTTTGAATTACACGGCCAACATCCGCGGGGACTTGATCTTTGACGGATTCGAGCCACAGCCGGGCGCGCCGCACTGTCGCGATGTGTATGACCTAGCTCTGCCACCGGATGGTACCCCAGAGGCCGCGCCCGCATCAGCTCCGACCCTTAGCTCGGAGCCAACTGCGCCAATCGAGGACGGGTGGCTAGACACCGCCTCAGGGGCTGCAGTCTCGACGGCGATCGAGCCAAACACCAGCATAATCCTCTGCGCAGCCCGTGACTCCAAGGTGCCAGACTCTCTTCCGGACCCAAACCATCCGCGCCCCTGCCAATCGAATCCGATTGGGCGCCGATCATGGAATTCACCGCCGCGGATATCTTTCAGCACTTGCCCTTCGGCGACATTCTGAATTCACCAAGGTCTCTCTCTTTGTTAGGAGAGCCCTGGCCGGATTATGGCCAACAGGATTGGGATGCGGACGACGAAGAAATTTGACGCCCACCCACCACCCACTTTGTAGCCACTGTCGATGATTTAACCGACATGCTCGACTTCGACTCCGAAGACATCGACGGTATGGACGATGATGTAGGAGACGAATATGAACAAGCTCCTATAGGGCACTAGAAAGCCACCTCGTCGTATGACATATACATGGTGGATACACCCAATGAAGGCAATGGCGACGAGATAGCGGAGGATGACCCCTCCAAGAAGCAACCCAAGCGCCAACGTCAGCGGCGCCGCTCTAAGTCCCGCCAAAGCAAAAGTGGTGATACCAGCACAAGATATAATAACACTCCGGATAGCGCCGAAGACAACAACAATCCCCTCCAGTAAGATTTAGAGCAGGAGGATGAAGGAGCCAGCTCTCCTGAGAGAGCGGCTGGCGGAGAGGAGGAGGATGACAATTACATGCCCCCCTCTGAAGAAGAGGAGGAGGAGAGGAGGAGGATGAATTCGCCGTACAAGAGGATCCTGTCGAACAAGAGCGCTTCAAGCGCAGGCTTATGGCCACGGCAAATAGCCTGAAGAAAAAGCAGCAGCAGCTTCAAGCTGATCAAGATCTGCTAGCTGACAAATGGACTGAAGTCCTCGCGGCCGAGGAATATAAACTCGAGCGTCCCTCCAAGATTTACCCAAGGCATAGGTTACTACCCCGACCAGAGGAAGAAGCGTATGATACGGCTGATCGGCCACCTCATGGCCGCGATAGAGAGGCATTCAAGCCAAAATCTCAGCCTCCACCCCAACGCCATCCAAATAAAAAGGCATGGGGAGATACGCCAGACCTGCGAGACATATTGGAGGACAAAGCAAAGCATTCAAGATCGATCTACGGATCACGAGGGCGCACCACTCTACGAGACGGTAAACGTCACGCCGGATACAGTAAAAGCAAATCCGGCCGGGCCGAACATAGCGGGCAGGACCCATTCGAGCTGCGTCGCGATATAGCCCAATACAGAGGCGCCGCACACCCCTTATGCTTCACAGACAAAGTAATGGAACATCAATTCCCAGAAGGTTTCAAACCTATAAACATTGAATCATACGACGACACAACAGATCCCGCAGTATGGATTGAGGACTTCCTCCTCCACATCCACATGGCCCGCGATGATGACTTACATGCCATCAAGTACCTCCCACTAAAACTCAAAGGACCAGCGCGGCATTGGCTTAATAGCTTGCCAGCGGACTCCATTAGCTGTTGGGAAGATCTGGAAGCCGCATTCCTCGACAACTTTCAGGGCACTTATGTGCGACGACCAGACGTCGATGACTTGAGCCACATAATTCAGCAGCCAGAAGAGTCGGCCAGGCAATTCTGGACTCGATTCCTTACAAAGAAAAATCAAATCGTCGACTGTCCGGATGCGGAGGCCTTAGCTGCTTTCAAGCACAACATCCGAGACGAGTGGCTAGCCCGACACCTTGGTCAGGAAAAGCCGAAATCTATGGCAGCCCTCACGACGCTCATGACCCGCTTTTGTGCGGGAGAAGACAGTTGGCTGGCCTGCAGTAATAACATATCAGAGAACCATGGTACCTCAGATACCAAGGACGGCAATAGCAGGTCACGTCGCAACAAGCATAAGCGCCACATTAACAGCAAAAGTACTGAGGATACGACACTCAATGCCGGATTCAAAGGCTCTAAACCCGGTCAGCGGAAAAAGCCATTCAAACAAAGTACGCCGGGTCCGTCCAGCTTGGACAGTATACTCGATCACTCTTGTCAAATACACGGCACCCCAGACAAGCCAGCCAATCACACCAACAGGGATTGTTGGCTGTTCAAGCAGGCCGGCAAGTTAATTGCCGAAAACAAGGACAAGGGGCCGCATAGCGATGACGAGGAAGAACCCCGGCAGCCGCACACTGGAGGACAGAAGAGGTTTCCCCCGCAAGTGCGGACGGTGAACATGATATACGCAACCAACATCCCCAAGAGGGAGCGGAAGCGTGCGCTCAGGGACGTATATGTGTTGGAGCCAGTCGCCCCAAAGTTCAAACCTTGATCCTCATGTCCGATCACCTTCGATCGCAGGGACCACCCCACTAGTATCCGTCATGGCGGATTCGCCGCACTGGTCCTAGACCCAATCATCAATGGATTTCACCTCACTCGAGTCCTTATGGATGGCGGCAGCAGCCTGAACCTGCTTTATCAGGACACAGTGCGATAAATGGGTATAGACCCCTCAAGGATCAAACCCACAAAAACGACCTTTAAGGGCGTCATTCCAGGCATAGAGGCCCACTACACAGGCTCAATTACACTGGAAGTGGTCTTCGGATCCCTGGATAACTTCCGAAGCGAAGAGTTAATCTTCGATATAGTCCCATTCCGCAGTGGTTATCACGCGCTGCTCGGACGAACCGCATTTGCTAGATTCAATGCGGTACCACATTATGCATACCTCAAGCTCAAGATGCTAGGACCTCGCGGAGTTATTACAGTCAATGGAAACACAGAGCGCTCTCTCCGAACAGAGGAGCACACCGCGGCCCTTGCAGCAGAAGTGCAAAGCAGCCTCTCAAGGCAATCTACCAGTTCGGCGTTTCAAAGCCCGGACACCTTCAAGCGCGCTTGGGGTAATCGGCAAATAGACCGCCTGGCGCGATCTGAGCTCGCGTAGCAATACGGCGGCCACCCCAATCCTAGCCCAACGGCGATATTCATGCTGCGCGTACATAATTACGCATTAAAAATACCATGGGCACAGCTGGGGAGGGGGGGCACAACTGCGGCACGCCCCAAAACGCGGCCTAAACCGCACTAGGGGCTTCCCGTTTGGTTATTTTTCTTTTTCTTTCAGGACTTTAATCTCTGGAAACACTGCCCGACAACTCTATTGCCGAACACATGATACAGCAACCAAGGAGGCAGACAACTACGTTATACAATGGAATTCCCAGGTTGATTACAGATTTCATATCATTCCTCAGCTCGCCCTTGGAACGTACATAGTCCTACTCTTTTGCTTATTGCACTATCTGTATCACTCTGCTTTAATGCAATTTTTTAATATACAATGCATGACATTACGACTATTATTGCATTTTTGTTATATATATATATCTATGTGTTCATTAATGACTCCTTGCAACCGTACACTCTGGTACGGCCAATGCACCAGGGGCTTACGTACCCACAATATGGTGTGAAAAGTCCAAACACTTCCACAAGTGCGGCACCCCGAACTTATAGCATTATATGCATCAGCTCCGAATCATGTCTTTGGTCAAATGTTGGGTTTGCCCGGCTCCTATGTTTTGGTACCTTACGTTCCGCTCTATCGGCTAAGGTAGCGCTAGGAGAACTACTGCGATTGTGCCCCGGTTCTGCCGGGCTGAGCACCTCAGTAGAGAAAGCTAAAACTGACTGTCATGATAAGGCGAGAGACTGGTCGCTGTTCGGCGAGGTTTTTTGAGTCCCTAAAGACTTATGCCGCTTAGGGCGAGGGGCCGGCTCTGTCTGGCTTACAGGCGTGTATCACGCCCCGAATTCGGCCTTCCGAATACCAGGGGCTTCGCCGAAATTTAAAATTATAGAATTCTATGGCTAAGTGAGAGTGATAAAGCATTATTAGTCCGGTTGCCTTGTTCGTTGTGCTGAGCACCTCCCTCGAAGGACCCAAACATGGGAACAAGAGTGCTCAGGTTTATCCCGAACACCCCAGCACTCGTGGCATGGGGGCAGAAGCCGAGGACTAGCCATCTCTCAGATTGGATAAACAGCCAAACAGAAGGTAATATTTTAAATTCACACAAGCGTTGCATAGCGAATACGATACAAGTTTTCATACATACATACAAGACAAAACGAGCAAGTCTCATTCAAATATTACATTTTGTGAACACTCATCCGCGATAAGACGGGCGCCCGACAGAACACCCTCGTAGTACATCTCGGGGTGGCGGTGCTCCTTGCCCTCCGGCGGCCCCTCCTTGATCAGCTTCATGGCGTCTAGCTTGACCCACTGCGTTTTTACACGGGTGAAAGCTCGGCGTGCACCTTCAATGCAGACGGATCGCTTGACGACCTCCAGCTGTGGGCAGGCATCCACAAGCCGCCTCACCAGGCCGAAGAAGCTGTTCGGAAGGGCGTCGCCAGGCCACAACCGGACTACGAAGCCCTTCATGGCCTGATCGGCCGCCTTATGTAGCTCGACCATCTGCTTCAGCTGGTCACTCATTGGCACCGGATGTTCGGCCTCAGCATACTGAGACCAGAACAGCTTCTCCGTCAAGCTCCCATCCTCGGCCTGGTAAAATTGTGCGGCATCGGACACACTGCGGGCCAAATCTGTGAATGCTCCTGAAGAGCTCCGGATCCGGGTAAGTAATCGATAATTTACTTTTACATGCTTGCTTTGCATATAGAAAGCCTTACCCGCCGCTATCTTCTTCATCGCGTCGATCTCCTGAAGGGCCTTCTGGGCCTCGGCCTTGGCACTCTTCGTGCTCTCACGGGCTGCGGCAAGCTCAGACTCTCGCATCTTCAAGTCAAGCTCCAACGCCTCGTGCTTCGTCACGGGAGCCTGGAGCTCTTGGTGCACCTCGCCCACCCGAGCCTCGTGCCTCTCTCGCTCAGTGCGCTCCTTGGACGCTGTCTCTTCGGCCTTGGTCAACGCTTGCTTCAGGGTCGCCACCTCGGCCGTGGCCCCTGGCAAAACATACAATGATCCTGTCATTCTGCAATCGCGTCCTTTCTTATATATACATATATCTATAGATGGGGTATTACTTACCCTTGTTCTCCTCGAGCTGCCTCTTGACAAGGCCGAGCTCTTTCTTGGACCCATCGAGGTCCTGCTTTAGTATGGCGACCTCCGCAGTTAGTGCGGCGGACGCCAGTAGAGAAGCCTGCATATGCATATTGACATACTTATATTAGACTCCTGCGATATTATTTGATCCTCTGTTCGGTTTTTCTTTGCGAACACCGAACAAAGCATCACGGGATACTGTCTATGCGGTAATACTTCTACTACATTTTAAAACACTTACCTCGAAGCCTGTTAGAAGGCTAGTACAGGCTTCAGTCAATCCGCTCTTGGCGGACTGAACCTTCTGGATCACCGCACTCATGATAGTGCGGTGCTCCTCCTCGATGGAAGCGCTGTGAAGCGCTTCCAACAGATTGTCCGACGCCTCTAGATGGACAGAGGTCACCGGTACAGGCGTCTCACCCCTCTTAGAAGGAGACAACCTGCCCGAGTCCGGAACCGCTAGAGGTTCCGGCGCGGTGTTTGGCTGAGGGCCGAACTCGGAGCTCTCAGGGGCCCCGTCCCCTCTACTCCCGGAGTCCGGAAGGTCGCCTTGAGGCACCTCCGGGACTGTCTCCCCTCGATCCGGTGCCTCTTGAGACAACACCTCGACATCGTCGGCAGGATGAGGGGAGGTGGCAGTCGGGACTAGATCGCTATCCATGTCCGACGAACCCAGGGAGCCGTCCGATGATACCTCGATATTGGCTTGTGGTGGCTTGCGTAATTATGTTCGGCGATTACGGAAAGCAATGTGACAAAGGAATCCTATGAGTTACTTTGGTATTCGAATACTTACGATCTCCCCTGGGGCTTGGCCCTGGGCAACCACTCGTCTTCACTTTCGTCGGCGGCGGTGGAGCTGTCCGGAAGGAGAGTCCTTCCCTTCTTGGACCCTCCGGCCTCCCCAGTTGGGGCGCCCTTCCTTTTCTTATCTCCCCCAGTCGGTGGGGGAGCCTCTTCTTGCTCTTCCTCGTCTTCGGGGGAAGAGTGCGCCGCAGAGTCATCGGACGGTGAGTCCGACGACGCCTGGCGTCGGGAACTCTTTTGAGCTCCCTTGGCCTTCTTGGTCTTCTCCGGCACCTTATAAGGGGCCGGAGTCAACATCTTCGCCAGAAGGGCGTCTGCAGGGCCTTCGGGGAAGGGAGCCGGACAGTCGATTTGTCCGGCCATCTTCTGCCAGTCCTGTTAACGGCACGGGAGTTTAGATCCCGCATAGAGTCAATCTATAAAAAGATAAGTATCCTGTGAAAGGTAAAACAACTTACCGCGCTGGCTTGGCGCTTCGCGCTGAATCCGTGATCCTCAGTAATGGGGGAGGGACCTCGGCGCTCTTGAACAACACCCTCCAGGCATCTTCATGAGTCATGTCGAAGAGCCTGTTCAGAGTTCGGTGCTGCGCCGGATTGAACTCCCACAAGGTGAACTCCCGTTGTTGGCACGGGAGTATCCGGCGGATGAGCATAACCTGGACTATGTTGACGAGCTTGAGCTTCTTGTCCACCATGTTTTGAATACATGTCTAGAGTCCGGTCAGCTCTTTTGAGTTACCCCAGGACAGGCCCTTCTCCTTCCAGGAGGTGAGCCGCATGGGGGTGCCAGATCGGAACTCGGGGGCTGCTACCCATGCGGGGTCGCGTGGCTCGGTGATATAGAACCACCCCGATTTCCACCCCTTTATGGTTTCCACAAAGGAGCCCTCGAGCCATGTTATGTTGGGCATCTTGCCCACCATGGCACCTCCGCACTCTGCCTGGCGGCCGCCCACCACCTTTGGCTTGACGATTGAAGGTCTTCAGCCATAGGCCAAAGTGGGGCTTGATGCGAAGAAAGGCCTCGCACACGACGATAAACGCCGAGATGTTGAGGATGAAGTTCGGGGCCAATCGTGGAAATCTAGGCCGTAATAGAACATGAGCCCCTGGATGAAGGGATGGAGAGGGAATCCCAATCCGCGGAAGAAATGGGTGAGGAATACAACCCTCTCATGGGGCCTGGAGATGGAGATGAGTTGCCCCTCATCTGGGAGCCGGTGCGCGATGTCGTCGGGTAGGTATCCGGCTCTCCTCAGTTTCTTGACGTCTCCCTCCGTGACGGAGGAGACCATCCACTTGCCTCCCGCTCCGGACATGGTTGGAGAAGGTTGAGATGGAAGTGAGGACTTGGGCGCTAGAGCTCGAGTGTGCGGGAGCGGATGAGCAGAGGAGGAAGAAGGCGTGGATAGAAAGGTGAATCCTTATCCCTTTATATGGGCGGACAAAACTAAGCGTCCCCACTTGCCTGGTAAAACTCACTTATCCCCCAAGCACCGTAATTGATGGCGCGGTTGGGTTACCCACGCCCGTATTGATGAGAATCCCGTAATAAGGGGATACGATCTCTGCTTTGACAAGACATGTCAAAAAACTGCCTCACATTATGAGCGTGGCTGGTTAAAAGAAACGGTTTGAATAATCACCGGGCCAGGACGTAACATCATGTTGCCAAAACAAGCTAGCGAATTAGATCTGCGAAAACATTATTCTCTCTACGGTGGAATGTGGAACTTATTTTGCAGGGTCGAACACTATCCTCGTATTCAAACTCTTCTGTGATGTATTCGGAGAAGGAACCCGCCTTGTAATGCCGAAGACAACTGCGCGCTAGACTCATCGTCATTGAAGCCTGGTTCAGGGGCTACTGAGGGAGTCCTGGATTAGGGGGTCTCTGGATAGCCGGACTATCTCCATTTGCCGGACTGTTAGACTATGAAGATACAAGATTGAAGACTTCGTCTTGTGTCCGGATGGGACTCTACTTGGCGTGGATGGCAAGCTAGGCAATATGTATATGGATATCTCCTCCTTTGTAACCGACCTTGTGTAACCCTAACCCTCTCCGGTGTCTATATAAACCGAAGGGTTTTAGTCCATAGGACAACAATCACAACATACAATCATACCATAGGCTACCTTCTAGGGTTTAGCCTCTCTGATCTCGTGGTAGATCTACTCTTGTACTACACATATCTTCAATATTAATCAAGCAGGACGTAGGGTTTTACATCCATCAAGAGGGCCCGAACCTGGGTAAAACATCGTGCCCCCTGCCTCCTGTTACCATCCGGCCTAGACACATAGTTCGGGACCCCCTACCCGAGATCCGCCGGTTTTGACATCGACACTAACTTTCCCTTAATTACAAATCGTTTAACTCCTCACAGAGGGGTCACACGAAGACATGCTCTGTCTCCAATTTCATAGACTACCTTCTTGCATTTTTGAGTCTACATAACTCTTCTGCCTGGACTGAGCTACCTTCAGTCTATCTTGAATCCACTTAACATTCTCCTCTGACTCCTTGATCACATTTGGTCCAAACAACTGACGGTCTCCAACTTGATTCCACATCAACGGTGTCTAGCTCCTTCTCCCAAACAAAGCTTCAAAAGGGGCCATCTTCAAACTGGCTTGGTAACTGTTGTTGTATGAGAACTCCGCGTAAGGTAGATTATCATCCCTACTAGATCCATAATCTAGCACACACGCTCTCAACATGTCCTCCAGAATCTGATTGACTCTCTCGGTCTATCCATCTGTCTGCGGATGAAAGGCTGTAATGAACTCTAGCCTAGTAGCCAAAGTCTGGTGCAACAGATTCCAAAACCTTGAGGTAAACTGTGTTCCTCTATCTGATACGATCGTCCTCGGAACTCCATGTAGACATACGATCCTGGTCAAATATATCTTGGCCAACTTTGCACTTGTATAGGTGGTTTTCACTGGGATAAAGTGAGCCACTTTGATCAAGCGAATCAACTACTACCCAGATAGAATCATATCCCGATTAGGTTCTGGGAAATCCGGTAATGAAATCCATGCCAAGCTTATCCCACCTCCATTCGGGTATCGGCATAGGCTGTAGTAATCCTGCTGGCTTCTGATGCTTTGCTTTTACTCTCTTTGGCATACATCACCTACGACTACATACTCCGCAATATCCTTCTTCATACCAGTCCACCAGAAATGCTCCTTCAAGTCCAAATACATCTTGGTGTTTCCAGGGCGAATCGAGTATGGTGAGTCATGAGCCTCCTGAAGTATTTACTTCCTGATCTTTGCATTATTGGGCACATATACACGGTCCTCGAACCATAAGGTGTCATGCTCATCCTTACAAAAACCTTTGGCCTTTCCTTTACTCATCCTCTCTGTTACCTCGGCAATCTCTTTGTCATCCTTCTGAGCTTCACGGATCTTTCCCAACAATGTAGACTTAACTTCCATTGCTGCAACAAAACCTTTGGGAACAATCTCCAACCGAAGTTCCCTGAGATCCTCGGCTAACTCCTTTGGTAATCCTCCGCTTATGAGGGTATTCGTCCTTGTTTCCTTTATGGTTGTGTCCTATTTCTCCACAAAGCTTGTAGGCACAAGGTTTCTTCACATCCTTACCATAAGGCCTCAGCTTCTGGGACACAAGACGAGATCTTTGCAGAGTCTACTTAAATTCTTCCCAAGTGGTTAATCTTTGCCATCCATTGATGGTTTGGTACATCCTCCACCAAGTAGCAGCAACTCTTACAAAGCACTGAAGAGCATGTTGGGCCATATCCTTTCCGGCTATCGTGTTATACTCCATATGACCTTCCATGTTCTGGATCCATCGGTCTGTCTCCAATTGACTCATCGGTCCAGAAAATACAAGCTCATCTCCATTCATTCTCTATTGGGTCCATGTGGGTTTGAGGTGAGATAAGAGAGATAGAGAGGGATACACACAATACAAACAATAGTTTGAAAAGAAAGATTTTATCTGTGGCTGTCAAAAAAACATCAAACAAATGACAGCTCACAAATGTCGCATCTAACGTAGGCATATAATAGGGGTTGGGTCTTCTAAAGATCAATAAATCTTCAAAGTCATCAAGCTCTACAAGTCTTGTTCATGTCTCCGATGGCTACTTCCGATCGTGCTTTTCCTTCTCAAGTTCTTTTGCCAGATCATATTTGTTGACATGAAGTCTCTTATGACAACCTTTAATATTCTGGAGTTGCGTTCCGAACTTCTGGTTTCAACATCCTTCGCATGAACCATGGTCCTACTGTCCTTCAGTTCCTGACAAATCTCCTGTATATCGAGGTTTTGCTTATCCAACTTGTCTACTTTCATCTTCCAGGTCCTAAGTTCTTCATGAAGTGCTTCCTTGTCAACTACGGCTTCTTGGAGCTCCATCTTAAAATTCTTGATGTACTACTCCAGATCCTAGTGATACACCGGCTAAGGTTAAAACTTCATCTATTGCTGATAGATGCTCCATCAGCCTTTTACCATCCAATCCTTCCGAAGAAATGCATGCTTAGCTCAACTCGGTGACCATAGTATTAGTGGTGATGACATCACGGATAACCGTGTTTCTGCCCTTGTCATTGCCATGAGCTATCTTCCATAGTTGGTATCTCCTGCCTTAGGGTTTTCTTGACAAAACTTTGAGTTCTCATGCTCCATGTTCCGGTATTTCCCCGATACACCTTGATCTCAGGTATTGACGGCTTCCTTAGTCTGAATAATTCCAATAGGGTAGCCTTCCTAGGTCATACAAATCTAGAAATTCTACGGGGCCTTCAAATTCTCCTAGTCTTTGGAGTCTTCAACCGTTGCAGTTTCCATTATTATAATGCACGGTAAAATCTTCATTCCGAAATTATCTTACTTGTCCGATATCTTGTCCTTCTCGGAGTGGTCTCATCAGCTAAATCTTCGCATGGTCAAAAGGGGAAAGGGGGGGGGTATAATCTCACTAAAAGAATTTTTTTGAATAAGCTCACAAGAGAAGGGAGAGGTAAAAGATCCTTTTGAAAATAAAGTTTTAGAGAAAATCTTTCCTATGGGCTTGCCAATTTCTAGGGGTCACGTCCTACAGTCAACATGTGCTCTCATACCATCTTGTAGCGACCCGACCTCAGACGATCAAGTCTCTGTGCTTAAGTGTCATCCTTGGATCGGTATGCTGACACACACAGTACTCGAGGATTTATAACAGAGGTAAATCACATGTATAAAGTAACGCAAAATATTATTACCTCAATCCAAATAGCGGAAGTAACAACAAGGTTGTGGATTCCCGTCAACACCAACGGCAAAGTTGAGTGTAGAAATTGTAACCCTAACGTATCACTTACTCGTCGTAAGAATCCTGCAACATGAGACGTTGCAGCCACAAAGGGTCAGTACATTGAACGTACTAGAAAATTCACACCATAGGATAATGATGAATAATGGCTATTACTACATGCGTATTTGGCTTGTGGAAAAGCTCTATGGTTATAATGTTTTGCGAAAAGCCAATTTTTCCCTACTGCAAAGGAATATAATTTATTTAACTACAAAGTTGGTTGAAAATATTGAGAAGGTTCCTCCAACTCAATCCCAAATTAACATCAATAACTCAACAAATTGTTTAAGTAACATGATGAGATCAATATGATAATCCAAGTACCAGAGACTCAAGATGTCCATAATCGGGGACACGGCTAACCATATTTAGTTTATACACTCTGCAGAGGTTTGCGCACTTTTCCCCACAAGACTCGATCTCCTTCGTTGGATTTCTCGCACTACATGATGTTTGAGAAACAGATGACCGAGACACAGTCTTTTAGAAGCATTAACTCTCTACTCCGGATAGACTATACCACCTACAACCCACTACCTGCTAGTCTATCTCTTCAAGAGCTTCACGCAACTTACTCAACTATGCTAGAGCCCATAATAGCTTGTGGCTGCACACGAAAGTTTCTAGCATGAATAATCTTATGATCCCTTTGAGCCTAGGTGGCATTCCATAGGGTGATCACACGGGTCCTCTGGGATCCCCTTGGGCAAACACTAGGTTCTCCAGGTGCCTGGGCAAACCACTGGCTGCTCAAGGGTGCCCCAACCAATCCAGCCAGATGTGTATTAAAGTAGCCACCTTAAGTTAACCATTAAATAATAACTCTCACATCTGTCATGAATTCTCTCAAACCAATCCACGTCTACGAGCATAGCATAGCAATATGAGCATAACGTAAAAGTAACTCCCAGGGTTTGATACAAGACAATAGGTTCCTACCTCATCAACTACCTCCCAATACCCACATGTTATCAAATCCTAACCATGCAATGTTTGAGGGTGAAACTAATGCATAAAAACTGGGTATGAAAGGGATATGATCAAAGTGTGAACTTGCCTGCAATGTTGATGAAGATGATTCGCACTCATAACTCTTGATAGTTCTACTCTTCACACTCCGTTCAATCTATCGTAGTCAAGCAATAGTAACCACACATAAGCAATCACTCAAAAGATCGGGAATAACGAAGAAGACAGTTCGGAAAACATCAAAACCATGCAAATAACTCTTGCAACATAAAACAATTTCTAACAGTACCAAAATTATCTGAATTTGGCCTTATTAGAAAGTTTAGGTCAAGAGCTTCGATTAGCAAAAAGAATCAACTCAAACGGAGCTACGAAACTCAAGTTACGAACAAATGAAGTTTGAATTCAAATCTGGTCTAATTCAAATATTAAACTTTCAAAAACATGTTTGAGTTGGATTACTGGATAGAGGGGATCATAACGAAGAAGTGGGCGTTGGTTTCATTGGATTTGGACTAACGAGGAAAGAGTTGTGGTAGTTTGAAACAGAAGGACTAGTCTGCAGGAAAGATAATTACGAATAGGTCCCTGACGTAACTAAACAGAAAACGAAAAGGCTAAATAATGAACGCTCAGTTTCTGAAACTAAACAATGGACGTTCTCTGTTTAATAAAACAAAAAAAACAGATCTGGTCTAGGGTTGTAAATAGAAACCGAACTTAATTGAAAAACCGGGCGGAACTAGCGGTTATACCGGTTCGGAGAGAATAAACCGAAGGTGGCAGTTTCCGGCGAGATGGCAGCGACGGCGACTTGGATCGGCGACGGCTGCGGGCGCGGCTGCGGGCGGCGAAGATGGTGGCGGTGGTGGCGACTTGCGGCGGGCGGAGACGACTACGCGGGCGAAGGCTAGCGGCGCGGCGCTGGCGTGAGGGCGGCAACGCGGCTCAAGAGGAGAGAGAGAGGCCCGACCTCGCCTTATATAGACAGGGAGGCGTGGGGAGGAGGCAAGGGAGGGCGGCGGTCTGGCGGAGTCCGCGTCACGGACGTCGGCGGTGTCCCGCGCGCGCACGCGAGGTAGGCGGCGGCGGTCATGGGCCGGCACGGTCGGCTGGGCCCTGGGCCGGCCCAGTCGGCGACGGGGAATTTTTTAAAGCATTTTCCAGACAAACAAATACAATAAGAACAAAATAAATAATAAACTTATATAGGCATATAATATATCAAAATTTTCAGAAAAAGATTTCCTACGGCTTGAACATTTTTATAATGTCAAATAAAATCTACAAAAAATCAAATAAATCAAAGAGTTCTACTGGTGCAATAAAATAAAATAAAAATCATTTTAAAAATACCAAAATAGTTTCAAATTAATTTTTCTCCAATATTCTGATGTAGGGAATCATTTTACCCTAATTTCAATATATTTTATTTTTGGAGAAAAATAATTTGAATAAAACCCAAATAACTCCAAATTGAAAATAATTTCAAAGGGGACTTTTAGATTTGATCCCTTTAAACTTCCAACTCATATTTCATATGTTTTGAAGAAGTCGTTTTATCTTCTCTCATGAAAATCATTGAGTTACTTAAAGTTTCTGAATTGAAAAATATTTTCAAATGAAATTCAAATATTTTCAACACCCCTTTTCATTTAAATGGAAGAAGTCATGTTATCTTCTCTCCAAGGTTTTGTGATGAAAAGTATTTGAATTCACGGAGATCATAAAATGCAAAATGAAAGTTTGGGAAAGCCCTTTTATTTCCTCTCATTTAAGTTTCAAAAAGTTTCAAATTACACTCAATTTCGCTCAAGCAATCACACCACAATCAAACAATCAATCAAATCTATCTTTGCACTCCTAAAGTGATTTCCATAAAAGTGCCTCCCGCGGCCGAATCTAAAAGATTTCTAGAAGCAAAATTCAATCCGGCATAAAATTTTTGTATAATCATCCACAAATTCAAACCATGAGTAGCGCAATTACGTATCATTAATTTCATTCTCTCCCAAGCTTGTGCAACATGTTCATGATCAAGTTGTTTAAAGTTCATAATATCGTTTCTAAGAGAGATGATCTTAGCGGGAGGAAAATACTTAGAGATAAAAGCATCTTTGCACTTGTTCCATGAATCAATACTATTCTTAGGCAAAGACGAAAACCAAGCTTTAGCACGATCTCTAAGCGAAAAAGGAAATAGCTTCAATTTAACGACATCATTATTGACATATTTTTTCTTTTGCATATCACATAAATCAACGAAGCTATTCAGATGAGTAGCGGCATCTTCACTAGGAAGGCCGGTGAATTGATCTTTCATAACAAGAGTCAACAAAGCAGTATTAATTTCACAAGATTCAGCATCGATAAGAGGAGCAATCGGAGTGCTAAGGAAATCATTATTATTGGTATTGGTGAAGTCACATAATTTAGTAGTATCTTGAGCCATCGCGACAAACAAGCAATCTAACACACGAGCAAACAAAAAGCAACGGGCAAAAAGAGGCAAATAGAGAGAGGGGATAGGGAGAGAGAGAGGGCGAATAAAATGGCAAGGGTGAATTGGGGGGATAGGAAAACGAGAGGCAAATGGCAAATAATGTAATCCGAGAGATAGGGATTGCGATGGGTACTTGTTATGTTGACTTTTTGCGTAGACTCCCCGGCAACGGCGCCGGAAATCCTTCTTGCTACGTCTTGAGCTTGCGTTGGTTTTCCCCGAAGAGGAAGGGATGATGCAGCAGAGTTGCGTAAGTATTTCCCTCAGTTTTTGAGAACCAAGGTATCAATCCAATAGGAGCTCACGCTCAAGTCCCTCGTACCTGCACAAAGCGATAGCTACTCGCAACCAACGCGATTAGGGGTTGTCAAGCCCTTCATGGTCACTTACGAGAGTGAGATCTGATAGATATAATATTTTTGGTATTTTGGTATAAAGATGCAAAGTAAAAATTAAAAGCAAAGTAAAAAGCAAAACAAGATTAAAGTGATGGAGATTGATATGATGAGAATAGACCCGGGGGCCATAGGTTTCACTAGTGGCTTCTCTCAAGAGCATAAGTATTCTATGGTGGGTGAACAAATTACTGTTGAGCAATTGACAAAATTGAGCATAGTTATGAGAATATCTAGGCATGATCATGTATATAGGCATCACGTCCGTGACAAGTAGATCGAAACGATCCTACATCTACTACTATTACTCCACTCATCGACCACTATCCAGCATGCATCTAGAGTATTAAGTTAAAAACAGAGTAACGCCTTAAGCAAGATGACATGATGTAGAGAGTTAAATTCATGCAATATGAAATAAACCCCATCTTGTTATCCTCGATGGCAACGATACAATACGTGCCTTGCTGCCCCTTCTGTCACTGGGTAAGGACACCGCAAGATCGAACCCAAAGCTAAGCACTTCTCCCATGGCAAGAACTACCAATCTAGTTGGCCAAACCAAACGGATAATTCGAAGAGACTTGCAAAGATAACCAATCATACATAAAAGAATTCAGAGAAGATTCAAATATTATTCATAGATAGACTTGATCATAAACCCACAATTCATCGGTCTCAACAAACACACCGCAAAAAGAAGATTACATCGAATAGATCTCCACAAGAGAGGGGGAGAACTTTGTATTGAGATTCAAAGAGAGAGAAGAAGCCATCTAGCTACTAACTATGGACCCGAAGGTCTGAGGTAAACTACTCACACTTCATCGGAGGGGCTAGGATGATGTAGAAGCCCTCCGTGATGACGGCCCTCTTCCGGCGGAGCTCCGGAACAGGCCCCAAGATGGGATCTCATGGATACAGAAAGTTGCGGCGGTGGAATTAGGTTTTTGGCTCCTGTTCTGATCGTTTGGGGGTACGTGTGTATATATAGGAGGAAGAAGTACGCCGGAGGAGCAACGAGGGGCCCACGAGGCAGGGGGCGCGCCCTAGGGGGGGGCGCCCCCACCCTCGTGACCGCCTCTTTTGTTCCTTGGAGCAGGGTCCAAGTCTCCTGGATCACGTTCGGTGAGAAAATCACGTTCCCAAAGATTTTATTCCGTTTGGACTCCGTTTGATATTCCGTTTATCCGAAACACTGAAATAGGCAAAAAACAACAATTCTGGGCTGGGCCTCCGGTTAATAGGTTAGTCCCAAAAATAATATAAAAAGGAAAATAAAGCCCAATATAGTCCAAAACAGTAGATAATATAGCATGGAGCAATCAAAAATTATAGATACGTTGGAGACGTATCAGGCATCCCCAAGCTTAATTCCTGCTCGTCCTCGAGTAGGTAAATGATAAAAAGAGAATTTTTGATGCGGAGTGCTACTTGGCATAATTTCAATGTAATCTTCTTAATTGTGGTATGAATATTCAGATTAGAAAGATTCAAGACAAAAGTTTATATTGACATAAAAATAATAATACTTCAAGCATACTAACAAAGCAATTATGTCTTCTCAAAATAACATGGCCAAAGAAAGTTATCCCTACAAAATCATATAGTCTGGCTATGCTCCATCTTCACCACACAAAGTATTTAAATCATGCACAACCCCGATGACAAGCCAAGCAATTGTTTCATACTCTAACTTTTTCAAAACTTTTTCAATCTTCACGCAATACATGAGCGTGAGCCATGGATATAGCACTATAGGTGGAATAGAATGGTGGTTGTGGAGAAGACAAAAAGGAGGGGAAGATAGTCTCACATCAACTAGGCGTATCAACGGGCTATGGAGATGCCCATCAATAGATATCAATGTGAGTGAGTAGGGATTGCCATGCAACGGATGCACTAGAGCTATAAATGTATGAAAGCTCAACAAAAGAAACTAGTGGGTGTGCATCCAACTTGCTTGCTCATGAAGACCTAGGGCAATTTGAGGAAGCCCATCATTGGAATATACAAGCCAAGTTCTATAATGTAAAATTCCCACTAGTATATGAAAGTGACAACATATGAGACTCTCTATATGAAGAACATGGTGCTACTTTGAAGCACAATATATGAGACTCGCTATATCATGGTGCTACTTTGAAGCACAAGTGTGGAAAAAAGGATAGTAGCATTGCCCCTTTTATTTATTTTCTTTTTGGGCCTTCTTTTTTTCTTTGGCCTTTCTCTTTTTTTATTGGGACAATGCTCTATTGAATGATGATCATCACACTTTTATTTATTTACAACTCAATGATTACAACTCGATTCTAAAACAAAGTATGACTCTATATGGATGCCTCCGGCGGTGTACCGGGATATGCAATGAATCAAGAGTGACAAGTATGAAGAAATTATGAACGGTGGCTTTGCCACAAATACTATGTCAACTACATGATCATGCTAAGCAATATGACAATGATGAATGTGTCATGATGAACTAGATGGTGGAAAGTTGCATGGCAATATATCTCGGAATGGCTATGGAAATGCCATAATAGGTAGGTATGGTGGCTGTTTTGAGGAAGGTATATGGTAGGTGTATGATACCGGCGAAAAGTGCGCGGTATTAGAGAGGCTAGCAAAGGTGGAAGGGTGAGAGTGCGTATAATCCATGGACTCAACATTAGTCATAAAGAACTCATATACTTATTGCAAAAATCTAGAAGTTATCAAAGCAAAGTATTACACACATGCTCCTAGGGGGATAAATTGGTAGGAAAAGACCATTGCTCGTCCCCGACTGCCACTCATAAGGAAGACAATCAATAAAAAAATCATGCTCCGACTTCGTTACATAACGGTTCACCATACGTGCATGCTACGGGAATCACAAACCTTAACACAAGTATTCTTTAAATTCACAACTACTCAACTAGCATGACTTTAATATTATCACCTCCATATCTCAAAACAATTATCATGCTTCAATCTTTTCTTAGTATTCAACACACTCAAAAGAAAGTTCCACAAATCTTGAATACCAAGCTTATTATTATTAAGCAAATTACCATGCTATTAAGAGACTCTCAAAATAATTTAAGTGAAGCATGAGTGATCAATAGTTTCTTTAAAACAAATCCACCACCGTGCTCTAAAAGATCTAAGTGAGGCACATAGAGCAAAATTATAACGCTCAAAAGATATAAGTGAAGCACATAGAGCAAAACTACTTAGCTCAAAAGATATAAGTGAAGCACATAGAGTAAAATTATCTAGCTCAAAAGATATAAGTGAAGCACATAGAGTATTCTATCAAATTTTAATTCATGTATGGCTCTCTCAAAAGGTGTGTACAGCAAGGATGACTGTGGCAAACTAAGACACAAAGACACAAATAATACAAGACGCTCCAAGCAAAACACATATCATGTTGGTGAATAAAAATATAGCTCCAAGTAAATTACCGATGGAAGTGGACGAAAGAGGGGATGCCTTCCGGGGCATCCCCAAGCTTTGACTTTTTGGTGTCCTTGGATTATCTTGGGGGTGCCATGGGAATCCCCAAGCTTAGGCTCTTTCCACTCCTTGTTCCATGATCCATCAAAAGAATTCACCCAAAACTTGAAAACTTCACAACACAAAACTCAAAATAGAAAACTCGTGAGCTCCATTAGTGAAACAAAACAAAAGACCACTTCAAGGTACTGCAATGAACTCATTATTCATTTATAATGGTGTTAAACCTACTGTATTCCAACTTCTCTATGGATTATAAACTATTTTACTAGCCATAGATTCATCAAAATAAGCAAACAACACACGAAAAACAGAATCTGTCAAAAACAGAACAGTCTGTAGTAATCTGTAGCTAGCGCAAGATCTGGAACCCCAAAAATTCTAAAATAAATTGCTGGACGTGAGGAATTTATCTATTAATCATCTGCAAAAATAATTAACTAAATATCACTCTTCAAATAAAAATGACAGCATTTCTCGTGAGCGCTAAAGTTTCTGTTTTTTACAGCAAGTTCAACAAGACTTTCCCCAAGTCTTCCCAACGGTTCTACTTGGCACAAACACTAATTAAACACAAAAAACACAACCAAAACAGAGGCTAAATAATTTATTTATTACTAAGCAGGAGCAAAAAGCAAGGAATAAAAATAAAATTGGGTTGCCTCCCAACAAGCGCTATCGTTTAACGCCCCTAGCTAGGCATAAAAGCGAGGATAGATCTAGGTATTGCCATCTTTGGTAGGCAATCCATAAGTGGCTCTCATGATAGTTTCATATGGTAATTTTATTTTCTTTCTTGGAAAGTGTTCCATGCCCTTTTTTAATGGAAATTGAAATCTAATATTCCCTTCCTTCATATCAATAATCGCACCAACCGTTCTAAGGAAAGGTCTACCAAGAATAATAGGGCAAGAAGGATTGCAATCTATATCAAGAACAATGAAATCTACGGGCACATAATTCCTATTTGCAACAATAAGAACATCATTAATCCTTCCCATAGGTTTCTTAATAGTGGAATCCGCAAGATGCAAGTTTAGAGAGCAATCATCAAAATTACGGAAATCTAGTAAATCACACAAAGTCTTGGGAATAGTAGAGACACTAGCACCCAAATCACACAAAGCATAAAACTCATGATCTTTAATTTTAATTTTAATAGTTGGTTCCCACTCATCATAGAGTTTTCTAGGGATAGAAACTTTCAACTCAAGTTTTTCTTCATAAGATTGCATCAAGGCATCAACAATATGTTCGGTGAAGGCTTTATTTTGACTATAAGCATGTGGAGAATTTAGCACGGATTGCAACAAGGAAATACAATCAATTAAAGAGCAACTTTCATAATTAAATTCCTTGAAATCCAATATAGTGGGTTTAGCAACATCTAGATTTTTATTTCTTTCAATCCCACTTTCATCAATTTCATCATTAAGATCTAAATACTCCGAATTTTTAGAACGCCTTCTAGGTAAAGGAAGATCATATTCAGTTTCATCAAGATTCATATTGCAAAATAAAGATTTAATAGGGGACACATCAATAACTTTTAGATCTTCATCTTGATTTTCATAGGAATTAGAGGAACACGCTTTAATAAATGCATCTTTGGAAGCACGCATCCTAGCGGTTCTTTCCTTACACTCATCAATTGAAATTCTCATGGCTTTTAGAGACTCATTGATATCATGCTTAGGTGGAATAGATCTAAGTTTCAAAGAATCAACATCAAGAGCAATTCTATCAACGTTCCTAGCCAAATCATCAATCTTAAGCAATTTTTCTTCAATCATAGCATTAAAATTCTTTTGCGAAGAAATAAATTCTTTAATAGTAGGTTCAAAATCAGAGGGCATCTTATTATAATTTCCATAAGAGTTATTGTAGGAATTCCCATAATTATTACAAGGATTACTAGGATATGGCCTAGGATTAAAATTCCCTCTATAAGCGTTGTTACCAAAATTATTCCTACCAACAAAATTCACATCCATAGATTCATTGTTATTCTCAATCAAAGTAGACAAAGGCATATCATTAGGATCAGAAGAAACACTCTTAGTAGCAAATAATTTCATAAGTTCATCCATCTTTCCACTCAACACATTAATTTCTTCTATCGCATGCACTTTTTTATTAGAAGATCTTTCAGTATGCCATTGAGAATAATTAACCATAATATTATCTAGGAGTTTAGTAGCATCTCCTAAAGTGATTTCCATAAAAGTGCCTCCCGCGGCCGAATCTAAAAGATTTCTAGAAGCAAAATTCAATCCGGCATAAAATTTTTGTATAATCATCCACAAATTCAAACCATGAGTAGGGCAATTACGTATCATTAATTTCATTCTCTCCCAAGCTTGTGCAACATGTTCATGATCAAGTTGTTTAAAGTTCATAATATCGTTTCTAAGAGAGATGATCTTAGCGGGAGGAAAATACTTAGAGATAAAAGCATCTTTGCACTTGTTCCATGAATCAATACTATTCTTAGGCAAAGACGAAAACCAAGCTTTAGCACGATCTCTAAGCGAAAAAGGAAATAGCTTCAATTTAACGACATCATTATTGACATCTTTTTTCTTTTGCATATCACATAAATCAACGAAGCTATTCAGATGAGTAGCGGCATCTTCACTAGGAAGGCCGGCGAATTGATCTTTCATAACAAGATTCAACAAAGCAGTATTAATTTCACAAGATTCAGCATCGGTAAGAGGAGCAATCGGAGTGCTAAGTAAATCATTATTATTGGTATTGGTGAAGTCACATAATTTAGTAGTATCTTGAGCCATCGCGACAAACAAGCAATCTAACACACGAGCAAACAAAAAGCAACGGGCAAAAGAGGCAAATAGAGAGGGAGGATAGGAGAGAGAGGGCGAATAAAACGGCAAGGGTGAATTGGGGGGAGAGGAAAACGAGAGGCAAATGGCAAATAATGTAATGCGAGAGATAGGGATTGCGATGGGTACTTGGTATGTTGACTTTTTGCGTAGACTCCCCGGCAACGGCGCCAGAAATCCTTCTTGCTACGTCTTGAGCTTGCGTTGGTTTTCCCCGAAGAGGAAGGGATGATGCAGCAGAGTAGCGTAAGTATTTCCCTCAGTTTTTGAGAACCAAGGTATCAATCCAGTAGGAGCCCACGCTCAAGTCCCTCGTACCTGCACAAAGCGATAGCTACTCGCAACCAACGCGATTAGGGGTTGTCAAGCCCTTCACGGTCACTTACGAGAGTGAGATCTGATAGATATAATATTTTTGGTATTTTTGGTATAAAGATGCAAAGTAAAAAGTAAAAGCAAAGTAAAAAGCAAAACAAGATTAAAGTGATGGAGATTGATATGATGAGAATAGACCCGGGGGCCATAGGTTTCACTAGTGGCTTCTCTCAAGAGCATAAGTATTCTACGGTGGGTGAACAAATTACTGTTGAGCAATTGACAGAATTGAGCATAGTTATGAGAATATCTAGGCATGATCATGTATATAGGCATCACGTCCGTGACAAGTAGATCGAAACGATTCTGCATCTACTACTATTACTCCACTCATCGACCGCTATCCAGCATGCATCTAGAGTATTAAGTTAAAAACAGAGTAACGCCTTAAGCAAGATGACATGATGTAGAGAGATAAATTCATGCAATATGAAATAAACCCCATCTTGTTATCCTCGATGGCAACGATACAATACGTGCCTTGCTGCCCCTTCTGTCACTGGGTAAGGACACCGCAAGATCGAACCCAAAGCTAAGCACTTCTCCCATGGCAAGAACTACCAATCTAGTTGGCCAAACCAAACGGATAATTCGAAGAGACTTGCAAAGATAACCAATCATACATAAAAGAATTCAGAGAAGATTCAAATATTATTCATAGATAGACTTGATCATAAACCCACAATTCATCGGTCTCAACAAACACACCGCAAAAAGAAGATTACATCGAATAGATCTCCACAAGAGAGGGGGAGAACTTTGTATTGAGATTCAAAGAGAGAGAAGAAGCCATCTAGCTACTAACTATGGACCCGAAGGTCTGAGGTAAACTACTCACACTTCATCGGAGGGGCTAGGATGATGTAGAAGCCCTCCGTGATGACGGCCCTCTTCCGGCGGAGCTCCGGAACAGGCCCCAAGATGGGATCTCGTGGATACAGAAAGTTGCGGCGGTGGAATTAGGTTTTTGGCTCCTGTTCTGATCGTTTGGGGGTACGTGTGTATATATAGGAGGAAGAAGTACGCCGGAGGAGCAACGAGGGGCCCACGAGGCAGGGGGCGCGCCCTAGGGGGGCGCCCCCACCCTCGTGACCGCCTCTTTTGTTCCTTGGAGCAGGGTCCAAGTCTCCTGGATCACGTTCGGTGAGAAAATCACGTTCCCGAAGATTTTATTCCGTTTGGACTCCGTTTGATATTCCGTTTATCCGAAACACTGAAATAGGCAAAAAACAACAATTCTGGGCTGGGCCTCCGGTTAATAGGTTAGTCCCAAAAATAATATAGAAGTGGAAAATAAAGCCCAATATAGTACAAAACAGTAGATAATATAGCATGGAGCAATCAAAAATTATAGATACGTTGGAGACGTATCAGTGAGTCATGAGCCTCCTGAAGTATTTACTTCCTGATCTTTGCATTACTGGGCACATATACACGGTCCTCGAACCATAAGGTGTCATGCTTATCCTTACGAAAACCTTTGGCCTTTATTTACTCATCCTCTCTTTTACCTCGGCAATCTCTTTGTCATCCTTCTGAGCTTCACGGATCTTTCCCAACAATGTAGACTGAACTTCCATTGCTGCAACAAAACCTTTTGGAACAATCTCCAACCGAAGTTCCCTGAGATCCTCGGCTAACTCCTTTGGTAATCCTCCGCTTATGAGGGTATTCATCCTTGTTTTCTTTATGGTTGTGTCCTATTTCTCCACAAAGCTTGTAGGCACAAGGTTTCTTCATATCCTTTCCATAAGGCCTCAACTTCTGGGACACAAGACGAGATCTTTGCAGAGTCTACTTAAATTCTTCCCAAGTGGTTACTCTTTGCCATCCATTGATGGTTTGGTACATCCTCCACCAAGTAGCAGCAACTCTTACAAAGCACTGAAGAGCATGTTGGGCCATATCCTTTCCGGCTATCGTGTTATACTCCATATGACCTTCCATGTTCTGGATCCATCGGTCTGTCTCCAATTGACTCATCGGTCCAGAAAATACAAGCTCATCTCCATTCATTCTCTATTGGGTCCATGTGGGTTTGAGGTGAGATAAGAGAGATGGAGAGGGATACACACAATACAAACAACAGTTTGAAAAGAAAGATTTTATCTGTGGCTGTCGAAAAAACATCAAACAAATGACAACTCACAAACATTGCATCTAATGTAGGCATATAACAGGGGTTGGGTCTTCTAAAGATCAATAAATCTTCAAAGTCATCAAGCTCTACGAGTCTTGTTCATGTCTCCGATGGCTACTTCCAATCGTGCTTGTCCTTCTCAAGTTCTTTTGCCAGATCATCTCTGTTGACGCGAAGTCTCTTATGACATCCTTTAATAGTGGAGTTGTGTTCCAAACTTCTAGTTTCAACATCCTTCACATGAACCATGGTCCTACTGTCCTTCAGTTCCTGACGAATCTCCGGTATCTCGAGGTTTTGCTTATCCAGCTTGTCTACTTTCATCTTCTGGGTCCTAAGTTCTTCACGAAATGCTTCCTTGTCAAATACGGCTTCCTGGAGTTCCATCTTAAAATTCTTGATGTACTACTCCAAATCCTAGTGATACACCGGCTAAGGTTAAAACTTCATATTTTGCTGATAGATGCTCCATCAGCCTTCTACCATCCAATCCTTCCAAAGAAATGCATGCTTAGCTCAGCTCGGTGACCATAGTATTAGTGGCGATGATATCACGGATAACCGTGTTTCTGCCCTTGTCATTGCCATGAGCTATCTTCCATAGTTGGTATCTCCTGCCTTAGGGTTTTCTTGACAAAACATTGAGTTCTCATGCTCCATGTTCCGGTCTTTCTTCGATACACCTTGATCTCGGGTATTGACGGCTTCCTTAGTCTGAAAAATTCCAATAGGGTAGCCTTCCTAGGTCATACAAATCAAGAAATTCTATAGGGCCTTCAAATTCTCCTAGTCTTCGAAGTCTTCAACCGTTGCAGTTTCCATTATTATAATGCACGGTAAAATTCTCTTCATTCCGAAATGATCTTACTTGTCCGATATCTTGTCCTTCTCGGAGTGGTCTCATCAGCTAAATCTTCGCATGGTCAAAAGGGGAAAGGGGGGGGGTATAGTCTCACTAAAAGAAATTTTTTGAATAAGCTCAGAATAGAAGGGAGAGGTAAAGATCCTTTTGAAAAGAAAGTTTTAGAGAAAATCTTTCCTATGGGCTTGCCAATTTCTAGGGGTCACGTCCTACAGTCAACATGTGCTCTCATACCATCTTGTAGCGACCCGACCTCAGACGGTCAAGTCTCTGTGCTTAAGTGTCATCCCTGGATCAGTATGCTGACACACACAGTACTCGAGGATTTATAACAGAGGTAAATCACATGTATAAAGTAATGCAAAATATTATTACCTCAATCCAAATAGCGGAAGTAACAACAAGGTTGTGGATTCCCATCAACACCAACGGCAAAGTTGAGTGTAGAAATCGTAACCGTAATGTATCACTTACTCGTCGTAAGAATCCTGCAACATGAGACGTTGCAGCCACAAAGGGTTAGTACATTGAATGTACTAGAAAAATTCACACCATAGGATAATGATGAATAAAGGCTATTGCTACATGCGTATTTGGCTGGTGGAAAAGCTCTATGGTTATAATGTTTTTGCGAAAAGCCAATTTTTCCCTACTGCAAAGGAATATAATTTATTTAACTACAAAGTTGGTTGAAAATATTTAGAAGGTTCCTTCAACTCAATCCCAAATTAACATCAATAACCCAACAAATTATTTAAGTAACGTGATGAGATCAATATGATAATCCAAGTACCAGAGACTCAAGATGTCCATGACCGGGGACACGGCTAACCATGATTAGTTTGTACACTCAGCAGAAGTTTGCACACTTTCCCCCACAAGACTCGATCGCCTCCTTGGATTTCTCGCACTCCATGATGTTTGAGAAACGGATGACCGAGACACAGTCTTTCAGAAGCATTAACTCTCTTCTCCGGATAGACTATACCACGTACAACCCACTACCTGCTAGTCTATCTCTTCAAGAGCTTCATGCAACTTACTCAACTATGCTAGAGCCCATAATAGCTTGTGGCTGCACACGAAAGTTTCTAGCATGAATAATCTTATGATCCCTTTGAGCCTGGGTGGCATTCCATAGGGTGATCACACAGGTCCTCCGGGATCCCCATGGGCAAACACTGGGTTCTCTAGGTGCCCGGGCAAACCACTGGGTGCGCAAGGGTGCGCCAACCAATCCACCCAGATGTGTATTAAAGTAGCCACCTTAAGTTAACCATTAAATAATAACTCTCACATCTGTCATGAATTCTCTCAAACCAATCCACGTTTACGAGCATAGCATAGCAATATGAGCATAATGTAAAAGTAACTCCCAGGGTTTGATACAGGACAATAGGTTCCTACCTCATCAACTACTTCCCAATACCCACATGTTATCAAATCCTAACCATGCAATGTTTGAGGGTGAAACTAATGCATAAAAACTAGGTATGAAAGGGATATGATCAAAGTGTGAACTTGCCTGCAATGTTGATGAAGATGATTCGCACTCATAACTCTTGATATTTCTACTCGTCACACTCCGTTCAATCTATCGTAGGCAAGAAATAGTAACCACACATAAGCAATCACTCAAAAGATCAGGAAGAACGAAGAAGACAGTTTGGAAAACATCAAAACCAAGCAAATAACTCTTGCAACATAAAACAATTTCTAACAGTACCAAAGTTATGTGAATTTGGCCTTATCAGAAAGTTTAGGTCAAGAGCTTCGATTAGCAAAAAGAATCAACTCAAACGGAGCTACGAAACTCAAGTTACGAACAAACGAAGTTTGAATTAAAATCTGGTCTAATTCAAATATTAAACTTTCAAAAACATGTTTTAGTTGGATTACTGGATAGAGGGGATCATAACGAAGAAGTGGGCGTTGGTTTCGTTGGATTTGGACTAACGAGGAAAGAGTTGTGGCAGTTTGAAACAGAAGGACTAGTCTGCAGGAAAGATAATTATGAATAGGTCCCTGATGTAACTAAACAGAAAATGAAAATGCTAAATAATGAACGTTCAGTTTCTGAAACTAAACAATGGACGTTCTCTGCTTAATAAAAGAAAAAAAACAGATCTGGTCTAGGGTTTTAAATAGAAACAGAACTAAATTGAAAAACCGGGCGGAACTAGCGGTTATACATGTTCGGAGAGAATAAACCGGAGGTGGCGGTTTCCGGCGAGATGGCGGCGTCGGCGACTTGGATCGGCGGCGGCTCCGGGCGCGGCTGCGGGCGGCGAAGACGGCGGCGGTGGTGGCGACTTGCGGCGGGCGGAGGCGACTACGCGGGCAGAGGCTAGGGGCGTGGCGCTGGCGCGAGGGCGGCGGCGCGGCTCAAGAGGAGGGAGAGAGGCCCGACCTCGCCTTATAGACGGGGAGGCATGGGGAGGAGGCAAGGGAGGGCGGCGGTCCGGCAGAGTCCGCGTCGCGGATGGCGGCGGTGTCCCGCGCGCGCATGCGAGGTAGTCGGCGGTGGTCATGAGCCGGCGTGGTCGGCTCAGCCCTGGGCCGGCCCAGTCGGCGATGGGGAATTTTTTTAAAGCATTTTCCAGACAAACAAATACAATAAGAACAAAATAAATAATAAACTTATATAGGCATATAATATATCACAATTTTCAGAAAAAGATTTCCTACGGCTTGAACATTTTTATAATGTCAAATAAAATCTACAAAAAATCAAATAAATCAAAGAGTGCTACTGGTGCAATAAAATCAAATAAAAATCATTTTAAAAATACCAAAATAGTTTCAAATTAATTTCTCTCCAATATTCTGATGTAGGGAATCATTTTACCCTAATTTCAATATATTTTATTTTTGGAGAAAAATAATTTGAATAAAACCCAAATAACTCCAAATTGAAAATAATTTCAAAGGGGACTTTTAGATTTGATCCGTTTAAACTTCCAACTCATATTTCATATGTTTTGAAGAAGTCATTTTATCTTCTCTCATGAAAATCATTGAGTTGCTTAAAGTTTCTGAATTGAAAAATATTTTCAAATGAAATTCAAATATTTTTAACACCCTTTTTCATTTAAATGGAAGAAGTCATGTTATCTTCTCTCCAAGGTTTTGTGATGAAAAGTATTTGAACTCACGGGGGACATAAAATGCAAAATGATAGTTTGGAAAAGTCCTTTTATTACCTCTCATTTAACCTTCAAAAAGTTTCGAATTACACTCAATTTCTCTCAAGCAATCACACCACAATCAAACAATCAATCAAATCTATCTATTTAATATAACATTCCAAAATTTAGAATTTTGGGATGTTACAAACCTACCACCCTTAAAATGAATCTCGTCCTCGAGATTCGGAGAGGCTAGCAAGAAATTGGTTAGGGTTTGGGTCTTCTAAAAATCCATCGATCATCTCCAGGGGTCTGGGGTGCTACCACCCTTAGAAACATGGTAATGGTTCGATGTAAACTCATATACTCCATCCTTATTCTTGACGGGGCTGGTCTTCTCAAATTCTCGGGAAAATTCCTTCTCTGGGCTCTTCCGGTAGTGGCATAACCTTTGCCGCAATTCTTCTGTCCTTTCATCTTGGTAAGGTCCTTCCATGACTGGGTCTTCTTAGTTGACGGGTCTGGCGCCAAAACTAAACAACTATCGATATCTCATGGCGGTCATCCAATTATGGTTTCTCCTGCAGGAAATGGGTCTGGGTTGAACCTCACCGTATAACCTACGGCTGGCAAAAGCTGCCTTGTACAAGGGAAACATTTCTATACCATTTTAAGGTTTAAACAAGTTTAATATCGTCGTCTCTCTACTATAGGCAAGTCAGTCAGATTTACCATCCTGTATAGCAAGGCGAACAATAAGAGTAAGTCGGTATGGTGATCAATCCATCCCGCACCCAAATCATTACCCTGTATACGGTTTAGTGAATCTCGCATTCTAACACTCGGCCATCCTCACAAGCATTGCAGAATTTCTCTTGTCGATGAACCAAGGTTTGGATAAATCCATGGATTCTGCAAGCCAAACAAACACCTATCGTTTCTTCACAACTCTCGGGTTTTGTGTTACTCCTATAGGATTGTCTATCGATAAAAATCGTAACTTCTTCCAGGGTTTTTCCTTCAGCAAGAATGTGCTTGCTTCTTGGCAGGTCCTGGGCCCTGTGGGTTATGGCCCATCTCATCACTTGTAAACCTTGAACTCATCCTCCGGGCAACGGATCGTTATCCCAACATCCAACTCCCTAGCATTCTTAAATCCATCCAATTGTACTATCTCCCTTCCTTCTATTGGCACCAAACTAAGACGTGATTACTCCGACTCATCATGGAGTTTCAACTGCTCCATATTACCAACATTATACCTCCTCTATATCCAATAGTACTTCAGCCCTTCATACTCTTGGGATATCCCACTTATTGAGACAAAACTCATTCTTATTTTGTCCGAAATCCACTCCGTGGAATATCCTTATCTTTTCCAGGGTCAAGCGTCCTTACAAGGGAATATTGGCCATCTCTGCATGACACTTCTTCAATTGGGAAACGTGAAACACATCATGAACTCCTGATAGTCCTTCGGGTGACTCCAACTTGTTGGCCACTTCTCCCATATGCTCCAAAACTCGGTATGGTCCTACAAATCTCGGGGCTAACTTTCCCTTAACTACAAATCGTTTAACTCCTCGCAGAGGGGTCACACGAAGACATGCTTTGTCTCCAATTTCATAGACTACCTTCTTGCGTTTTTGATTCTGCATAACTCTTCTGCCTGGACTGAGCTACCTTCAGTCTATCTTGAATACACTTAACATTCTCCTCTGACTCCTTGATCACATTTGGTCCAAACAACTGACGGTCTCCAACTTCAACCCACATCAACGGTGTCTGGCTCCTTCTCCCATACAAAGCTTCAAAAGGGGCCATCTTCAAACTGGCTTGGTAACTATTGTTGTATGAGAACTCAGCGTAAGGTAGATTATCATCCCTACTAGATCCATAATCTAGCGCACACGCTCTCAACATGTCCTCTAGAATCTGATTGACTCTCTCGGTCTATCCATCTGTCTACGGATGAAAGGATATACTGAACTCTAGCCTAGTACCCAAAGTCTAGTGCAGCCGATTCCAAAACCTTGAGGTAAACTGTGTTCCTCTATCTGATACGATGGTCCTCGGAACTCCATGCAGACATACGATCCTAGTCAAATATATCTTGTCCAACTTCGCACTTGTATAGGTGGTTTTCACTGGGATAAAGTGAGCCACTTTCATCAAGCGAATCAACTACTACCCAGATAGAATCATATCCCGATCAGGTTCTGGGAAATCCAGTAATGAAATCCATGCCAAGCTTATCCCACCTCCATTCGGGTATCGGCATAGGCTGTAGTAATCTTGCTGGCTTCTGATGCTCTGCTTTTACTCTCTCTGGCATACATCACCTACGACTACATACTCCGCAATATCCTTCTTCACACCAGTCCAGCAGAAACGCTCCTTCAAGTCCAAATACATCTTGGTGTTTCCAGGGTGAATCGAGTATGGTGAGTCATGAGCCTCCTGAAGTATTTACTTCCTGATCTTTGCATTATTGGGCACATATACACGGTCCTCGAACCATAAGGTGTTGTGTTCATCCTTAAGAAAAACTTTCGCCTTTCCTTCACTCATCCTCTCTTTTACCTCGGCAATCTCTTTGTCATCCTTCTGAGCTTCACGGATCTTTCCCAACAATGTAGTCTGGACTTCCATTGCTGCCACAAATCCTTTGGGAACAATCTCCAACCGAAGTTCCCTGAGATCATCGGCTAACTCCTTTGGTAGTCCTCCGCTTATGAGGGTATTCTTCCTTGTTTTATTTATGGTTGTGTCCTATTTCTCCACAAAGCTTGTAGGCACAAGGTTTCTTCATATCCTTTCCATAAGGCCTCAACTTCTGGGACACAAGACGAGATCTTTGTAGAATCTACTTAAATTCTTCCCAAGTGGTTACTCTTTGCCATCCATTGATGGTTTGGTACATCCTCCACCAAGTAGCAGCAACTCTTACAAAGCACTTAAGAGCATGTTGGGCCATATCCTTTCTGGCTATCGTGTTATACTCCATATGACCTTCCATGTTCTGGATCCATCGGTCTGTCTCCAATTGACTCATCAGTCCAGAGAACACAAACTCATCTCCATTCAATCTCTATTGGGTCCATGTGGGTTTGGGGTGAGATAAGAGAGATACAGAGGGATACACACAATACAAACAATAGTTTGAAAAGAAAGATTTTATCTATGGCTGTCAGAAAAACATCAAACAAATGACAACTCACAAACGTCGCATCTAACGTAGGCATATAACAGGGGTTGGGTCTTCTAAAGATCAATAAATCTTCAAAGTCATCAAGCTCTACGAGTCTTGTTCATGTCTCCGATGGCTACTTCCAATCATGCTTGTCCTTCTCAAGTTCTTTTGCCAGATCATCTCTGTTGACGCGAAGTCTCTTATGACGTCCTTTAATATTCTGGAGTTGCATTCCAAACTTCTGGTTTCAACATCCTTCGCATGAACCATGGTCCTACTGTCCTTCAGTTCCTGACGAATCTCCGGTATCTCGAGGTTTTGCATATCCAACTTGTCTACTTTCATCTTCTGGGTCCTAAGTTCTTCACAAAATGCTTCCTTGTCAAATACGGCTTTCTGGAGCTCCATCTTAAAATTCTTGATGTACTACTCCAGATCCTGGTGATACACTCGCTAAGGTTAAAACTTCATCTTTTGCTGATAGATGCTCCATCAGCCTTCTACCATCCAATCCTTCCGAAGAAATGCATGCTTAGCTCAGCTCGGTGACCATAGTATTAGTGGCGATGACATCACGCATAACTGTGTTTCCGCCCTTGTCATTGCCATGAGCTATCTTCCATAGTTGGTATCTCCTGCCTTAGGGTTTTCTTGACAAAACTTTGAGTTCTCATGATCCATGTTCCGGTCTTTCTCCGATACACCTTGATCTTGGGTATTGACGGCTTCCTTAGTCTGAAAAATTCCAATAGGGTAGCCTTCCTAGGTCATACAAATCTAGAAATTCTACGGGGCCTTCAAATTCTCCTAGTCTTCGGAGTCTTCAACCATTGCAGTTTCCATTATTATAATGCATGGTAAAATCCTCTTCATTCCGATATGATATTACTTGTCCGATACCTTGTCCTTCTCGGAGTGGTCTCATCAGCTAAATCTTCACATGGTCAAAAGGGAAAAGGGGGGGGGTATAGTCTTACTAAAAGAAATTTTTTGAATAAGCTCAGAAGAGAAGGGAGAGGTAAAAGATCCTTTTGAAAAGAAAGTTTTAGAGAAAATCTTTCCTATGGGCTTGCCAATTTCTAGGGGTCACGTCCTACAGTCAACATGTGCTCTGATACCATCTTGTAGTGACCCGACCTCAGACGGTCAACTCTCTGTGCTTAAGTGTCATCCCTAGATCGGTATGCTGACACACACAGTACTCAAGGATTTATAACAGAGTTAAATCACAGGTATAAAGTAATGCAAAATATTATTACCTCAATCCAAATAGAGGAAGTAACAACAAGGTTGTGGATTCCCATCAACACCAACGACAAAGTTGAGTGTAGAAATTGTAACCCTAACGTATCACTTACTCATCGTAAGAATCCTGCAACATGAGACATTGCAGCCACAAAGGGTTAGTACATTGAATGTACTGGAAAATTCACACCATAGGATAATGATGAATAAAGGCTATTGCTACATGCGTATTTGGCTGGTGGAAAAGCTCTATGGTTATAATGTTTTTGCGAAAAGCCAAATTTTCCCTACTGCAAAGGAATATAATTTATTTAACTACAAAGTTGGTTGAAAATATTGAGAAGGTTCCTCCAACTCAATCCCAAATTAACATCAATAAACCAACCAATTATTTAAGTAACATGATGAGATCAATATGATAATCCAAGTACCAGAGACTCAAGATATCCATAACCGGGGACACGGCTAACCATGATTAGTTTGTACACTTTGCAGAGGTTTGCGCACTTTTCCCCACAAGACTCGATCTCCTCCGTTGGATTTCTCGCACTCCATGATGTTTGAGAAATGGATGACCGAGACACAGTCTTTCAGAAGCATTAACTCTCTACTCCGGATAGACTATACCACCTACAACCCACTACCTTCTAGTCTATCTCTTCAAGAGCTTCACGCAACTTACTCAACTATGCTAGAGCCCATAATGGCTTGTGGCTGCACACGAAAGTTTCTAGCATGAATAATCTTATGATCCTTTTGAGCCTAGGTGGCATTCCATAGGGTGATCACACGGGTCCTCTGGGATCCCCTTGGGCAAACACTGGGTTCTCCAGGTGCCTGAGCAAACCACAGGGTGCTCAAGGGTGCCGCAACCAATCCAGCCAGATGTGTATTAAAGTAGCCACCTTAAGTTAACCATTAAATAATAACTCTCACATCTGTCATGAATTCTCTCAAACCAATCCACGTCTACGAGCATAGCATAGCAATATGAGCATAACGTAAAAGTAACTCCCAGGGTTTGATACAAGACAATAGGTTCCTACCTCATCAACTACCTCCCAATACCCACATGTTATCAAATCCTAACCATGCAATGTTTGAGGGTGAAACTAATGCATAAAAACTAGGTATGAAAGGGATATGATCAATGTGTGAACTTGCCTGCAATGTTGATGAAGATGATTCGCACTCATAACTCTTGATAGTTCTACTCGTCACACTCCGTTCAATCTATCGTAGGCAAGCAATAGTAACCACACATAAGCAATCACTCAAAAGATCGGGAAGACTGAAGAAGACAGTTCGGAAAACATCAAAACCAAGCAAATAACTCTTGCAACATAGAACAATTTCTAACAGCGCCTAAATTATGTGAATTTGGCTTTATCAGAAAGTTTAGGTCAATAGCTTCGATTAGCAAAAAGAATCAACTCAAACGGAGCTATGAAACTCAAGTTACGAACAGACGAAGTTTGAATTCAAATCTGGTCCAATTCAAATATTAAACTTTCAAAAACATGTTTGAGTTGGATTACTAGATAGAGGGGATCATAAAGAAGAAGTGGGCGTTGGTTTCGTTGGATTTGGACTAACGAGGAACGAGTTGTGGCAGTTTGAAACAGAAGGACTAGTCTACATGAAAGATAATTACGAATAGGTCCCTAATGTAACTAAACAGAAAACGAAAAGGCTAAATAATGAACGTTCAGTTTCTGAAACTAAACAACGGACGTTCTCTGTTTAATAAAACCTAAAAAATAGATCTGGTCTAGGGTTTTAAATAGAAACCAAACTAAATTGAAAAACCGGGCAGAACTAGCGGTTATACCGGTTCGGAGAGAATAAACCGGAGGTGGCGGTTTCCGGCGAGATGGCGGCGGCGGCGACTTGGATCAGCGGCAGCTCCGGGCGCGGCTGCAGGCGGCGAAGACGGCAACGGTGGTGGCGACTTGCGGCGGGCGGAGGCGACTACGCGGGTGGAGGCTAGCGGCACGGCGCTGACGCGAGGCCGGCGGCGTGGCTCAAGAGGAGAGAGAGAGGCCCGGCCTCGCCTTATATAGACGGGGAGGCGTGGGGAGGAGGCAAGGGAGGGCGGCGGTCCGGCGGAGTCCGCGTCGCAGACGGTGGCGGTGTCCCCCACGCGCACGCTAGGTAGGCGGCGGTGGTCATGGGCCGGCACAGTCGGCTGGGCCCTGGGCCGACCCAGTCGGCGACGGTGAATTTTTTAAAGCATTTTCCAGACAAACAAATACAATAAAAACAAAATAAATAATAAACTTATATAGGCATATGATATATCAAAATTTTCAGAAAAGGATTTCCTACGGCTTGAACAGTTTTATAACATCAAATAAAATCTACGAAAAATCAAATAAATCAAAGAGTGCTACTGGTGCAATAAAATCAAATAAAAATCATTTTAAAAATACCAAAATAGTTTCAAATTAATTTCTCTCCAATATTCTAATGTGGGGAATCATTTTACCCTAATTTCAATATATTTTATTTTTGGAGAAAAATAATTTGAATAAAATCCAAATAACTCCAAATTGAAAATAATTTCAAAGGGGACTTTTAGATTTGATCCCTTTAAACTTCCAACTCATATTTCATATGTTTTGAAGAAGTCATTTTATCTTCTCTCATGAAAATCATTGAGTTGCTTAAAGTTTCTGAATTGAAAAATATTTTCAAATGAAATTCGAATATTTTCAACACCCCTTTTCATTTAAATGGAAGAAGTCATGTTGTCTTCTCTCCAGGGTTTTGTGATGAAAAGTATTTGAATTCATGGAGATCGTAAAATGAAAAATGAAAGTTTGGGAAAGTCCTTTTATTCCCTCTCATTTTACTTTCAAAAAGTTTTAAATTACACTCAATTTCTCTCAAGAAATTACACCACAATCAAACAATCAATCAAATCTATCTATTTAATATAACATTCCAAAATTTAGAATTTTGGGATTTACAAGAAAATGATAAAGTTCCATTTGCAACTCATTACCTTGAAGGCGCTGCTGCCATATGGTGGGAAAATGCAAAACCCATGTGGCCTGCTGATGAAGAAATCACTTGGGAAAAATTTAAGGATCAGTTTCGGAACTATCATATCCCTACTGGAGTTATGAAGGTTAAGCATCGTGAATTTCTCGCACTCGTCCAAGGAAATCAGTCTGTGGGGGAATATTTGCAAAAATTCAATCATCTGGCCCGTTACTCCCTTTATGATGTGGCCACCAAAGAAAGGAAGATTGACAGACTTCTTGGAGGCTTAAATCCACAACTCTAGTGTACTCTCAGTATGTTTGATTTCCCAGATTTCCAAACTCTGGTGAACAAGGCTTTCATTGCTGAACGCGAGCACACGCTTATATCAGATAATAGGTCTGTCAACAATGCCAACAAGCGTAAGTTTGAGCCAAAGAAGGATGGGCAACCAGTGCAAAAGGCTCGTACCTGGCAGCAGACTCAGGTGGAAAACAAGCCAAATTGGCAACAGAATGTTAACAAGACCACCACTCAAGTCAGGAATATCGTGACCAATCCCATGCATGAGGAGCGTCAGCGCAATAATTCGTGCTTCAATTGTGGGAAGTATAGACATTATGCCAGGCAGTGCCCCAAGAACAATAAGGCGGCTGCCCCATTCAGGCCACAAGTCAACTTTATAGAGTCATGCCCAACCCAGCAAAACATTACTGGGCACGTGCATCATCTCTCAGCCAATGAAGCCCAAGAGAACCCCGAAGTCTTCATTAGTATGTTTTCTATTAATGACATACCTGCCGTAATTTTATTTGACTCTGGGCTTCCCATTCTTTTATTTCTTGGAGTTTTGCTGCCCAAAACAAATTTCCTTGTAAACTTTTGGGCAAAAATATGCTGGTACAAACCCCGGGATCTTTAATCAAGAGCAATCTGGTCTGCCGTGATCTGGAAATCAATATCAACGGAGTCTACTTTCCAACCTCTCTGATACTTATTGAGTCTGAAAAGTTGGATATTATATTGGGTATGAATTGGTTGACCCAATATCAAGTTTGCATAAACTGTGGAACACGAGAAGTTATTTTAACCAGTTTGAATGGGCGGACTACCAAATTCTATGCTTGCAAGAATATACCCAAGCAAGAATTGGTTTTCACCGTTGTGGCTGAGTTGGAATTAATTCCTGTGGTCAGTGAGTATCCTGATGTATTTCCAAAAGAACTGCCAGGCATGCCACCAGATCGAGAGCTAGAATTTGCAATAGATCTTGTGCCTAGAACTGCACCGTTATACGAGAAGTATTACCGGATGCCCTCATCAGAATTAGTGGAGCTAAAGAAACAACTTGATGAGCTGCTCCAAAAAGGATATATTCGTCCCGGCTCTTCACCATGGGGATCACTAGCTATTTTCGTAGACAAAAAGGATGGCAACCTCTGCATGTGCGTAGATTACCGCCAGCTGAATGAGGTCACCATCAAAAATAAATATCCGCTGCCAATGATTGATGATCTATTTGATCAACTCAGTGGGGCTAAAGTATTCTCTAAGATCGATTTACGGACCGGATATCATCAGCTCAAAATTAAAAAGGAAGATATTCCTAAGACCGCATTCACCACTCGGTACGGTCTTTATGAATATACAGTGATGTCCTTTGGTCTCACCAATGCCCCTGCTTTCTTCATGCATATGATGAACAAAGTATTCATGGACTTCCTCAACAAATTCGTGGTAGTCTTCATCGATGACATCCTCATTTACTCCAAGGGTGAAGAAGAGCACAAGGATCACCTTAGAGTAGTGCTACAACGACTCCGCGACCATCAGCTTTATGCCAAATTCAGTAAATGTGAGTTTTGGCTCAAGCAAGTTGGGTTTCTCGGACATGTACTATCTGCCGAAGATATAGCCGTGGACCCGAGCAAAGTAAAGGATGTGCTTGATTGGTTGCCGCCCATGACAGTGACACAGATCCGGAGTTTTCTCGGATTAGCTGGATATTACTGTCGTTTCATTGAGGGGTTTTCCAAGATTGCTAAACCCATGACAGAGCTGCTCAAAAAGGATAAGAAGTTTGAATTGACGGAGGACTGTGAGAAAAGTTTCAATGAGCTAAAGATACGACTGACCACCGCACCTGTATTGACTCTCCGAGACATTTATCACAACTTTGATGTATATTGTGACGCCTCCAGGCAAGGCCTTGGTTGCGTACTTATGCAAGACAGCAAGGTAGTAGCATATGCATCACGATAGCTATGACCCCATGAGGGAAATTATCCTACTCATGACTTGGAATTGGCTGCGGTGGTTCATCGTTAAAAATTTGGAGACACTACCTCATTGGAAAAAGGTGCCAAATTTTTACCAATCACAAAAGTCTTAAATACATATTTACTCAGCCGGATTTAAATCTCCGTCAATGAAGATGGCTAGAGTTGGTCAAGGATTATGATCTTGGAATAAATTATCACCCGGGTAAGGCCAACCTAGTTGCCGATGCCCTTAGTTGAAAGTCTGTCAGCTTAAATGTCATGTCGAAATCCTTGCCTCCCAAACTCCAAGAGGAGATCGCTCAGCTCAACCTGGTCATAGTGGATGCTGGCCTCACTAATCTTTTGGAAGTTACCCCCACACTTGAGGAAGAGATCCGCAAGGCCCAGCCAGCTGACATCAAGCTGCAGAGACGTGCCAAGAGCCTGATGGCAGGGCAGACCCTAGATTTCTCCAAGGACAAATTCGGTACCCTCCGATTTCGTGGACGAATTTGTGTACCCAATTAGTCGGACTTAAAGAAGAAAATCATGTCGGAAGCACATGAATCCTCATATTCCGTTCACCCGGGAGGTACGAAAATGTATGAGGACCTTAGACAAATATTCTGGTGGGATGGAATGAAGAAAGACATTGCCTACTTTGTGGCTTGTCGTGACATATGCAACAAGGTGAAGACAGAGCATCAGAAGCCAGCCGGACTCCTCCAAACACTGCCGGTTTTGCAATGGAAATGGGATGACGTTTGTATGGATTTCATTACAGGACTGCCTAAGACCCGGCGAGGCAAGGATGTAATCTAGGTCATAGTGGACACCTTAACCAAGGTTGCTCACTTCATTCCAATCAGCACCAGATATAAAGCGAATCAACTTGCACATCTGTATTTATCCAGAATCGTCAGTCTGCATGGAGTACCCCGAACCATCACTTCCGACCGAGGTTCCCTATTTACCTCCGCTTTTTGGTCCCGTCTCCATCAAGCCTTGTGGACAGCACTGAAATATAGTACTGCTTATCATCCTCAGACCGATGGACAAACAGAGTGCGTAAATCAAATACTCGAAGATATGTTGCGAGCCTATGCTTTAGCCCAAGGACCTAAATGGGAAGATTGCTTGCCATATGCCAAGTTTTCTTACAACAACAGCTTCCAGACCAGTCTAAAGATGTCACCGTATGAAGCTCTGTATGACTGTAAGTGCCACACTCCTTTAAATTGGTCTCAAACTAGAGATAGCCGTATCTTCAGAACAGATCTCATGATGGAAGCTGAGAAACAAGTTAAGGAAATCAGAGACAGATTGCAATTGGCCAAATCTCGACAGAAAAGTTATTATGATGCAAAGCACCGACAGATCAATTTTGAACCCGGAGAACACGTATACCTCCGAGTCACTCCTATGAAAGGAGTCAAGAGATTTTAGACCCGTGGAAAGTTGGCACCCAGGTTTATTGGTCCATTCCTGGTTATGTACCGAGTGGGTACTGTTGCCTATCAGTTGGAGCTACCCGCTGAATTGGCAGACGTGCATAACGTGTTTCATGTGTCACAATTAAGACACTGCATATCCCCGCCTGAAAAAAAGACTGCTATGGATGAGGTAGAATTGGCAAATGATTTAACCTATGAAGAGAGACCATTTAGAATTTTGGATCAGATGAAAAGGGTCACTCGCAGTAAAGTAAGAAAATTTTACAAAGTTCGGTGGGAGCATCACACAGAGTCAGAATCAACTTGGGAGTGGGAAGAATTCCTAAGGGCTCATTATCCAGAGTGGGTTTCCCAAGCAACCGTATCTCGAGGACGAGATTCATTCTAAGTGGGGGAGGTTTGTGACTGCCTGATTTTTGCCCTCTCTTATTTGCCTGATTTCCATTTGGATTTATTTTGAAAGTTGGGGGTTTTTGAATCTTTTCATATGGACTTAAACACTTGGGTACCCTTGGCTTTCACCCAAGTGCATCATTCCCCTTCTGATCCATCTCAAAATAATCTTGGGAATATTTTTCTTAGATGAAAAATATTCATTTTTCTTCTCTAAAACTCTAGCTAGTTCAATGAGCTCCAAATCAACCCTCATTTTTCTTGCCCACAAAAATCTGAGAAAATTCCCAAATATTATTTGAACCCTAGGGCACCTTCCTGAGCAAACATATTTCATAACTTTTTGGAATATTTTTGCTACAGAAAATATTTTCTGTTCTGGACAGAAATGGTGGTTTCTACAGCAACTACCACTTTTTACTTGCTCCCCTGTGCTTGAATTTACTTGTGTAGCATCACCTTAGTAGATGATGGCTAGCCTCCAAAGCACGGCCCCCAACTCCCAGCCATTTGACCTCAGTAACACCTCAAAGTTACTGACCAGAAACTTACCTGGCATGTAAAATTTTCTCTACTGCATCTGGAGCCAAACCAAAGCGTGGTAACATTCAAAACTACCACGAACGACATGCCAGACATGGAGTTTGGGCTTAGGTCAGCATCAGGTCAGAGTTCACACGGTGACCGCGTTCGTCCAGGCGTGCTGGCATGCAGCCGACGCGCTTTGCAACGCGCCCGAGCCTCTGTTGATCGCGTGCTCTCTTCCCCGCCTGCCTAAGCGTGCCAAACCTCGCCACCATCATCATCTAAATGCCATTAACTCCCCCCTAGCACTCACCGATGCTGGAGCTCGCCGCAGCGAGCACGGGCACGGTCCGGCCAACCCAATAGTGTAGTGCGCACTGTGCTCATCGCCTTCTCCTCGTTCCTGTGCTCGTCCCCGCTCGCCCACAGTTGTCGTGTGAGCTGCGTCGCCTTCTCCCACTCTCACTAACGCCGCTCGTTTCCGGGCGCCGTGGACAGGTGTCCACCGGCGGAGCCCGAAACCCCCTCTCCGCTCGCCTATAAATGGAGCTGCCCCCAGCCTCCTCGAGCACCATCCACCACTCCCACACACCCCACAAGTGCGTAGGAAACCATAGCCCGGCCGGGCAGGCCGCGGGCCGTCGCCATCGAGCTCGAGCTCGCCGGCGATCCCCTCTTGTCGCCGCAGTAGCTCCAGCCCCTCCCAGGCCAGGGCGATCCTTCCAGGGCCTCCGCCTCTCTCCGGTGAAGCCATCCCGTCCCTCTGGAGCCCCTGAAGTTGCCTCTGGTCGCCGTCTTCCTCATCTCTGGCGACCACCGCCCTCTGCCTCCGCTTGCGAGGTCGATTTCGATGCCTTCCGACCATCCCTAGCTACGCTACAGGTACGAGCAGGTGCGTCTCAACCCCCTCTCTCGATCCCTCCCTCTGGTTTTGGCCAAGGAGCCCTCGTCGCCGACGAGAGCACTGGCGAAGCCACGACCCTCCTCTATTTCCTTCTCCCCTCCTTCTCACCTGACTAGCGGGGCCCGCTAGTCAAACACTTTGTACGCGCGTGAAGCGGTACGAGTGGTGGCGCCCTGAGGCTTTACGCCTTCGACGTCACCCCCCTAGTCTGTTTTTTTAAATTCAAATTCAATCCAATTCCAAAGAGCTTCAAACAGCTATAACTTTTCAACCATAAGTCCAAATGAATTGATTCTTTTTGCATTATGTTATTTGCAAAGAAATCTAGCAGCTCACCAAAAATGAGATTTTTCTAAGCTGTCTAGAATTTCTGGTGATTTTCAGAAGAGTTCTTGATATTTTCTTCTTGTGTTTAAAATTATTTTCAGAGGGTGAGGCATGTCTTGAGGATCACCAGAAGGCTTGTGAACCTCATCTGCACTAAGGCAAGCCACAACAACATTTTCATGGTGCCATTTCAATATTGATGATTTTCTTACTTGAATGAAATGATTAATCCATGCATTTAAATAACTTTCATGTTATTTATATTCTGTTAAGTGTGCGTTGGTATTATGCTCGATTCAGGGAACCATGAAACTAGTTTAGTTGGTAAAGTAGCTAAGATCTAATTGTGGTTATGATACAATGATTTGTATGCATATGAATAACTGCTTAAAGTTATTTTCTTGCATAAATAAAATAGTTATATTTGCTAGGAAATATCCTGTTAAGTGCTTGTTCATCCATTTTTACCTAATTTACAGAATGTTTGAACCTAACTTGGTTGGCAAGGAGAATAGGATTTGCTTGAGATGATAGTAAAATCTTTCCTATGCATATGAGAAATTAATCAAAGTTGTTTTCTTGCATGAGAATATGATAATACTTGCTGCAAAATATATTGTTAAAATGAGAGTTATCCTGACCAGGAAAATAATATAAGTTGTCGATGCTTATGCTTAGTGTGAATATGGTTGACATCAGTCATTTTCATTAACATGCGATGCATGTGTAGTATTGCATTTCATGGAATGCTATGACACCGGTCATTTTCATTTTAAGTTGAACCTGAGTATAAATCAACTTGAATATATCGTTGACTGGGTCATGGTGCCGCTGAATTGAGATTTTTGCAGTGCAACCACATTTGCCTTGTGGGAAGGCCTTGATTCGGTCCATTGACATACCTCTGGTCGGTACCTCCAACTAGGGAAGGTTATGGGCATGCTTACCCTGGCCCGATAAGCAGGCATAACCTTGTGTGCGCATTGTTGAGATTATGGTACCGAGTCCCCGAGTGGGATTGTTTTGGCCACGATGGTGGTCGGTGTGTCTTTGGTAGACACGGGGCCACCCAGGACTAGCCCGTTGGAGATTGGGTCGGAGTGGCCGGGAGAGTGTCATGCAAATGGAAGGGTTTTGTCCGAATGCCGTTGGTCCACCCGAATGGGAGTGCGAGGCCATGGGTTCCGTGGTGTGTGTACAGTGTGCTACCTCTGTAGAGTGTATAATCTATCGATAGCCGAGTCCACGGTTACAGACGCCTCGTAGTAGGTCCCACCATGATTCAACGTTTAATAAACTTGCACACTAAGTTATGAACTTTGCACTGATGATGATGGCGGGAAGACCATCGAGATGTTCAAGGCCCAATATGGGTCGTAGGTGGTGATCGCCGTAAGGATCACGAGTTACTCTGTTCAAGACCACGATGGTGGTTTGTTTGTGATTCGAGAACGATCACGGTTGGTAAGTCGGTCCCGAGGGATGTTTATCCCAAGATCATGAGCACAGCATGTTGGAACATCATTGCATTATTAATTGCTTAAATATCATGATATTGTTTGTCATTATGATTATGCCTGTTGTGAGCTTGCAAGTACATTCAATGTACTGACCTGGCGTGTCATGCCAGATTTTAGGAAAGTCGCGTTGGAAAGGAGCGCTGCTCGAGTCTAGATCGTGTCCACATCTGTGTCCCTGTGCTATGGAGTTCCCGCTACGACGTTGTTCCACTGCCGTGTAGTTGTTATGATCGAGGCCCCCTTTATGTACACTAAATAATGTACATATTGTTCAGCCGCACCGTGCGTGCTGCTCGGCCTCGACATCTGTTGTAATATAAACCCTGATCCGGTAGCATCAATAAAGTGGTTGTTTTTCTGTACCAAGATGTTGTGTGTTGCCAGAAGACATGGTCTCTGGGCTAGCAATGCAGGGTAAACCGGTCGCTCTGAGCCGGGGTTCCACAGAAATCACTGAGCATAGATCGTAGCCTCACTCCTGGTCGGAAAACTCCTCTGCAACATGAGACGTTGCAGCCGGTAGGTCACCATTTTAAATATGCCAGCAAGTCATAGAGAAAACAATAATAATGCTAACACTATATGCAATTTGGCTATGGGGCTCTAAGTTTAAGTTTTCGCGAAAAAGCCAATTTTCCCAACAATAAAAAGGACTTGCTTGCAATTACTACAAAATATTGGTTGTTATTGAGATGGTTCCGCCAACCAGTGTCTCATACCCGAAATCATTAATAACCCATCAATTAATTAATTATGTTCGATGTTGATATTTCCGAAATACTCCAATTCCAGAGGCTCAGTTGTCCGTAACCGGGGACACGACTAATCGATTAGCTTTCTACTATGCAGATTCTTGTGCACTTTACCCGCAAGAATCATTCCCTCCTTTATGTCCTCGCACTGCCTGGTGTTTGAAGACGGGACGAGCGAAACAGGGTCTTCCGTAGAGTTCCTCTGGGCCACTGCCGGTGCCCATCGAATCCTACCGTTCTTCTACATCTCGTAGCACTGTCCGGCCAGAGTCACACCTAGGGTTGACCAAGCCAGAGCCCATAATGGCTTGCGGTTCCACAGGTAAACTTCCGGTCAAGGTGTATCCATCCGTCTCTTCGTGGCCGGGTGAAGCTTTCCACAAGATGTCATGGAGCTTCTCCATGCATCCCGGCCATCCGCTGGTTGCTCCAGGGTGCCCATCAACCATCCTCCACACACTAGTGACTTTGAAGTCCATCTTGAGCTTGAAATCATGGGGTTGTCATCATCTTGACTCTCACATCTCCCATATGAATCACTCAACCAACCCCATCTACGAGCATAGCAAAATAAACTACATCGTCCCGGGCAATGGTAACAAAGGGATTTTGGGACAACCTACCACATGATACTAATCAAGACTTATTCAATTTCTCCTACTACATGCATGATGGGGAGGAATACTACTAGTGCAATAAAACATAGGTAAATAGTTTCATGATCAACACTTGCTTGGCTGACGGTCTACGAACGCTAGTGACTCGTGATAGCAAGCTTCGCACTCTAGGAATTCTATCGAAGCAAACAATAAACACATAAGCATACAAATATACCAACATAGTAGCATAACAGTAAGCTATCATACTTTACACATAGACAATCAACCAAAACCAAAGAAATCCAATTGAACTAAAAGCCAACAACTAGCAAGAAAATGAAATAAAACATTTTATTTTCCCGTAAATAAAGGTTCACCTTCTAACTCTACAGAAACTAATCTGACTAAAAATAAAACAACAGAAAAAATTAATCTTAAAGTAATTAAAATAGTAGAAAACAGTAACAAAGTAAAAGAAACTAAAACAGTGTTGTTTTCGTCTAAAACTAATTTAATAAAATCTATAAATACCCAAAATTAATCCTACTGCTAGGCAAGGTCAAAACAAAGCAGTGGCAAAAAAATCGCCTAAAAATATTAATTCTAGCTCATTTTATAGTAGAAATACTAATCTGACTAAAATTCATATAGAACAATTTATAAAAACTAAAACATGGCCGAAACTATTTTATACAGAAACTTTAGGAATTTTTAGACTAGAGCAAAAATAATCACATTAAAATATTTAATAACCTAAGAGAAACATATTTTACAAGATTGAAACTTTCTGTTTTAAAACAGAGATGAAAATAAAACTAAAGAAAAAAAATAGGTGCTACCGGACCGAAGGTGGGGATCTATAAGTAATTAGCGCTCGGGCGAAATATAAACCAAAACGCATACGGGTTAATAAGAGAAAACCGATCGGGTCGGTCTACACTAACCGTAACTAAACCGGAAATAAGCCATAAACTAAACCGAACAAAAACCGATCTAATACAAATAAACCTATCCCTTCGTGTGATCTAATCTGGGCCCTAGATTCAAGATCGGATTGTGGAGGGAGGTGGTGGCTTACAATGGCGATGGTCGATGGGGAACAGAGGACAACAACGATCGGCGTCGTGTGAGGTGGCGTCTCCAACGTTGGTGAAGGTGTCGGGGAGGTGTGGCGGGTCGAGGCGGTGTCGGTGGTGGTCTCGGTGGTGGTCGAGGACGACGAGAACATCCGGCGTGTTGACGGCAGCGCCCTGGTGAGCTGTAGCTTCGGTGGTTGGTGGACGAGCTTTGGGCAGCGGCTTCGGTGGGTCCGGTGATGGAAACAACGGCGAACAGCGGCGGCGGCGGCGAGATCGGTTTGGAGGCAGCGTGGGATGTGGTGGGGTTTTGGAGGAGGGTTTTAGGGGGGGGGCGAGGGAGGATAGGTAGGGCTTTATATAGGGAAACTTTTTTGCACGAGGGGAAGCTTCGGGGTAGGGTTTTGAGAGGGGCGCAGACTCGGTCGACGTCGAGCGGAGCGAGATACGTGGCGTGTCTTGTGGGAGGAGGTAGACGGGGTGGGGTCCGCGGGTCAGCGGGAGAGAGAGGGGAGGGGGCGATCGGGCGACCGATCGGAAGCGCTCAGACGCTGGCGTGCTAGTGTAGGCCGCCTTGGTGCTGGTGGGCTGGGGCTCGGTGCTGGCTGGGCCGATTGGCCTGGCTGGCGCCTGGTGTTTTTTAATTAGACCGAAAAGAAAAATAAAAAAATATAGATAATTTTTTTATATAGGACTTATATATATATATATATCAAAATAATTATAAAACAAACTCTAAAAGATGAACTAATTTTTTAGGCGAAATAAAACTTTATGAAATTTTTTTGTTGGAAATTCCAAATAAAACTCAATTTGAATTCAAACTTTTGGCATTATTTTCTTTTGACATTTTTGTTTTAGCTCCGCTCATACTTTTGAACAAGTATTTGTTTGGGATTTTTGAAATGAAATTGAAATGCCCAGTTGAATCCAAATTCAAATAAAACCTGAATGCCTTTGAAATTTCCAAATGTCAGTCAATTAAAAAAAATGCATAGATGCTTAGCTAATAATTGTAAAACATTCCAAATTGAAAATTTGGGATGTTAGAAACCTACCCACCTTAAGATGAATCTCGCCCTCGAGATTCAGGTTGGCTAACAAATAGGTGTGGGTGGTCTCGACGGAGATCTTCTTCTCGCTCCGAGGTGGCTTCCTCCTCGGAGTGGTGGCTCCACAGAACCTTGCAGAACTTGATGATCTTGCTGTAGGTAACTCTGTTCGCAGTCTCTAGAATTCTGACGGGTTTCTCCTTGTAAGTCAAATCACTGTCAACCCGTATGGTCTCTAGGGGCACTGTGTCTCTCAAAGGAATATCGGCCATCTCAGCATGGCATTTCTTGAGTTGGGAAACATGAAAGACATTGTGAACTCCTACTAATCCTTCCGGCAATTCCAGCTTGTATGCAACTTCTCCTCGGCGTTCAAGAATTTTGTATGGGCCTGTGAATCGGGTTGATAACTTTCCTTTAACATCGAACCTCTTGATTCCTCGAAGTGGAGACACACGGACATATGCTCGGTCTCACACTTCATACGTTATCTCCTTGCGTTTATTGTCAGCATAACTCTTCTGTCTCAACTGAGCTATCTTAAGTCGGTCTCGAATTAGCTTGACCTTCTCTCTGGAGTCTCTGATAAGGTCGGGACCAAAAAAAATTCGGTCTCCAACACCATCCCACAGCAATGGTGTTCTGCACCTCCTTCCGTATAGAGCTTCGAAAGGGGCCATCTTTAGACTGGTCTTGTAGCTGTTGTTGTACGAAAACTCTACGTATGGTAGATTGTCATCCCAGCTAAACCCATATTCTAGCGCACAGGCTCTCAACATGTCCTCCAGAATCTGATTGACTCTCTCAGTCTGTCCATCTGTCTATGGATGAAAAGTTGTACTGAACTCCAGCCTCGTACCAAAAATTTCATGTAACTGATTCCAAAACTTTGAGGTAAATTGTGTTCCTCTATCTGACACGATACTCCTCAGAACTCCATGCACACATACGATCTTGGTCACGTATATCTTGGCTAACTTAGTGCTGGTATATGTGGTCTTCACGGGAATGAAATGAGCTACCTTGGTCAAGCGATTAACCACTACCCAGATGGAATCATAACCTGAACGAGTTCTGGGTAATCCTATGATAAAATCCATTCCAAGTTTTTCCCATTTCCACTCAAGTATCGGCAGAGGTTGAAGTAACCCTGCTAGCTTCTGATGTTCCGCCTTTCCTCGCTAACAAACATTGCATACTGCTATGTACTCCGCAATATCCTTCTTTATACCCGTCCACCAGAAACTTTCCTTCAAATCCACATACATCTTGGTGTTGCCTGGGTGAATCGAGTATGGTGAATCATGGGCTTCCTGAAGAATTAACTTCCTGACCTCTGGGTCATTGGGCACATAAATACGATCCTCAAACCATAAAGTTCCTTGCTCATCTTCACGAAAACCTTTAGCCTTTCCGTTACTCATCCTTTCTTTTATCTCTGCAACTTCCGGGTGTTCGGTTGCAAGTGTTTCATTTTCAAGAAAGGTGTTAGTTTGTCTAAATTCGAACCTAGAGCTCAAGAGGGCATATTTGTGGTTATGCTAGAAACTCTCATGCTTACCGTGTCCTCAACAAGTTTATCGGACTCGTTGAGAGACGTGTAACATGGAGTTTGATGAAAATAATGGCTCCCAAGTGGAGCAAAGTGGTCTTTGTGATGTAGATGATGAAATTACTCCCCAAGCCATAAGAAGAATGGGGATTGGTCAAATACTCCCCTTGTGGCCTAAGGAGCAGGACAAATCTCTACTCAAGTGGAGCCATCACCTACACTAGACCCACATGCTTTCGAAGAACAAAATGAAGGTCCTCAACCCAATGAACAAGATCAAGGGCAAGATCAACTCCATGGAGATGGTGATGCACAAATGATGCCCAAGATCAAGTTCATGCCTCCTAGCACGCTCAAGATCAAGAGCAAGCTCAAGACAGTGCACATGATCAAGAGCAAGCTTAAGATTAAGAGCAAACTCAAGACGGTGCTCAAGATGTGCAAGGTGATCCTCAAATGCCCATTGAGGAACTTTTGGAGCGCCGTGCCGCTAAGGTGGCTTCCAAGCTAAAGCATCAACATGTCATGGAGAATGTGCTTCGAAGCTTGAGAAGGGGTAACTACTCGTAAGCAATTATCAAACTTTTGTGAGCATCACGCGTTTGTTCCGTGTGTTAAACCCCAAAAGGTACATGAGGCGCTTGATGATGAGAATTGGCTTGAAGCCATGCACGATGAACTCAAAAACTTCGAGCGCAATCAAGTTTGGGAATTAGTGCCAAGGCCAATGGAGGAACATAATGTCATAGGAACCAAATGGATCTTCAAGAACAAGCAAGATGCAAATGGTGTGGTTGTTCAAAACAAGGCAAGATTGGTGACACAAGGCTACTTCAAAGTCGAGGGTATCGACTATGGTGAAACCTTTCCCCCCGTTGCTCGTCTTGAATCTATTCACATGTTGCTTGCATATGCATCTCATCGTGACTTTAAATTGCAACAAATGGATGTGAAAAGTGCATTTCTTAATGGTCCTTTGAATGAGTTGGTGTATTTCAATCAAACTCCAGGATTCGAGGATCCCAAGTTCCTCACTCATGTATACAAACTCAAAAAGGTGCTCTATGGCCTTAAGCAAGGTATGGGCACCCTTACCGAGTTGTTGCAAGATCGTGGGTTTGAAATTAGGAAAATAGATCCCACTCTTTTTAATAAGAGGGTCAAAGGGGATTTGTTCATATGCCAACTATATGTTGATGATATTATCTTTGGTTCTCCTAACAAATCTTCCAATGATGAGTTTGCCGAACTAATGACCGAGAAGTTTGAGATGTCTATGACAGGAGAGTGGAAGTTCTTTCTTGGGTTCAAAGTCAAACAAAGAAGAGAAGGAACTTTCATAAACCAAGCCAAGTATACCCAAGACATGCTCAAGAAATTCAAGCTAGATGATGTCAAGCCGGTCAAGTTTCCAATGCCGACCAAATGCAAGCTTGACAGTGATCCCAATGGTAAAGCGGTGGATCAAAATGTATATCATTCCATGATTGGATTCTTGCTTTACCTTTATGCATCTAGACCAGATATCACGTTGAGTGTGGGAATTTGTGCATGGTTTCAATCCGCACCTAAGGAAATTAACTTTGTGGTGGTCAAGCGAATCTTTCGATATTTGTCTCATACCCAAAACGTTGGCTTATGGTACCCCAAAGGAGCAAGCTTTGATCTCATGGGTTACTCGGATTCGGATTGGGAGGGAGATTGTGTGGATAGGAAGTCAACTTTCGGACGGTGTCAATTCCTTGGTCGCTCCTTGGCGAGTTGGTCTTAAAAGAAGCAAAATTGTATATCTCTCTCATCCACTGAGGCCGAGTATGTAGCCGTTGTCGGTGTCAAAACTGGTGGATCTCGGGTAGGGGGTCCCGAACTATGCGTCTAAGGTTGATGGTAACAAGAGACAGGGGACACGATGTTTACCCAGGTTCGGGCCCTCTCTACGGAGGTAATACCCTACTTCTTGCTTGATTGATCTTGATGAATATGAGTATTACAGGAGTTGATCTACCACAAGATCGTAATGGCTAAACCCTAGAAGTCTAGCCTGTATGACTATGGTATTGAGTATATCCTTTCCGGACTACACCCTCTGGTTTATATAGACATCGGGGGGATCTAGGGTTACATAGAGTCGGTTACATAAGATGGAATCTTCATAGTTGTTCGCCAAGCTTGCCTTGCACACCAAGGAGAGTCCCATCCGGACATGGGTACAGTCTTTGGTCTTCATATCTTCACAGCCCATTAGTCCGTCCCATAGATAACAGGCCGGACGCTCGAGGACCCCTTAGTCCAGGACTCCCTCAGTAGCCCCCGAACCAGTCTTCAATAGAGAGGTGTTCGGCACATAGATTGTCTTCGGTATTGCAAGGCGGGTTCCTTTAATGAATTCCAAGTAGTGTATTCGGCCGTAGATCCAATGTCTCCCCTCGGCTTCTGCGTGCTTAATGTCCTCGTTTTCCACGTGTCGAGTGAATGCGGACAGTCAATAACACCCTAGCCCTGCAAGGAAGAGCATCTATTTAAAGAGCCTGGATCTTAGATCCTTTCTGCACCAAGCGGAGAAAATCCTCAGAGACCGCCAGGCAAGACCATTCCAATATGGCCAACATTCCCAGCTCCTCTCCCCGTTCCAACCTAGAGAGAGGCGAGTGGGAGAGGTGCTCTATGTCCCATAGCCGATTGGCGAAGTTGCAAATGCAGGGATTTCTCCCTCCGGCAGATCTGGTCCCTATTCGAGCAGGGTTAACCTCCTTCAATGGCAAAACCCAGGCGGAGAATTCTCCCAATCCGTCTGCGGGAGAACGCGTGTGCTTCATCCCCTATCTGCTGAGGGGATTGGGGTTTCCAATTCACCCATTTCTCCGAGGGCTGCTGGAGTACTATGGCCTACAGCTGCACAATCTCACCCCTGGCTCCATCCTCCACATTGCGGGTTATGTCGCTCTATGCGAACTATTCCTGGGTTTCGAGGCCCATTTTGATTTATGGGGAAGACTATTCTTACTCATCCCTCGCAATCAAGGTGGATCAATTTTTGAAGTGGGGGGAGCCGAAGTGTGGCGCATCGCCGGGACCGGATACCTATCAGGCACGCCGAAGAAAGCTCCCGAAGAGTGGCCTTCTGAATGGTTCTACATTGACGACATTGCTCTACCCGACCCCGTCCACATTGGCCTCCCCGAGATTTCAAATTCTCAGCTGAAGAAACGCCATAGCTGGCGTCCTTGGAGCCTCGAGAAAGAGGATAGCATGAAGATCAGCTTGCTACTGGGCAAGATCAAGATGCTTGCCCAGTCCGGATTGTCAATAGTCGAGGTGATGGCGATTTCTATAACGCGGGGGGTCCAGCCACTCCAATACCGAGGACTGCCCATGTGGCGTTATAACGGAGAAGACGACGCCTCACGTTATGGCCGAAAGGGCCCGAAGACCCCCGCGACTCTAGCCAAGATTCTAGCCGAGCTGTATAAAGGGGGAAAGGAGGAATTCAGCCATCTCTAATATCGGGACGGACTTTCCGTGTTCAATCCTCCCAGCTGGGTAAGTTTCAGCTCCACTATTTTACTCTTGTACCTGGATCATTTGTTGACATGCAGCATCTATCTTCTCATAACAGGAATGGCGAAAGGCTGTCGAGGGGATCCATGACCCTGCCCCCCAGCCGGAGAATCGCAACCGGGATCTTGACCCCGGATATGAAGAAGATCTGGAAATATTTGTGGAGCTTGAGGAGGGAATATTCTATCAGATGAGCTATGACGGTACATATGTACCCATTATCACCGATTACCCCGGCCTCCTTCCAGCTTCACACGTAAGTAATCCGAAGACACCTTATCCAGAAGAGATCTCTTCTTCCTTCTTACCCACCGCACTATTCTACACTCAAAAGGGGAAGCGTTCAGCGTTCCATACCGCTCCGGTGGTATCTCCGAAGAGAGCATCCCCCACACCAGGCGAGCCTTCCAAGAGGAAAACAAACGAAGACACGGCCGGGCCTTCATCGAAGAGGTATGAATTTGCCAATATGCACCTGGGCAGTCACATCCAACCGTGACCTTCCCGTTTTCCATGTGTCAGGAAAAAGGTGCGCCAGACTATATCCAGAGGTTTGAGCGGCCGTAATTCCCGCAGCCAGGACTCAAACCCTGCCATGAAGACGGTGGCTGATGCGGGGGCAACACCGGACTATCCTCCAGCCAAGGACTCGGATGATGTATCCGTCACCAACTCGGAAGTGGAGAGTGCCATGAATCATCGTCGTCGCCGGGCCATTTTACAAGACCCTGGCTTTTCAGAAGAGTCGTTTAACACCTTCAACTCGGCTGATGCATACATCTGAGCTGCTCGAGATGGGCTTAATAGGGCCGCAAAGCAGCATTTGAAAGATGTGCAGGTAAATTTGTTTTGTCTGGCTATGATAACCGTATGCCAGTAGCCCCTGAGACTTAAAGGAGTTGAAACAATTGATTTAAGGATCAATGTACAACCAGGTGCTTACAGAGAAGAACACCCTGTTAACTCAGGAACTAGAAAAGTGTCAGTGTCGGCTGCTTGCTACCAATGCCGAACTGGAGAAATACAAGGCATCTCCTAGTATATTTCCCTCTATCGAGAATTCAGAATGATACACTCATAGTGTGAATCTAGGTGCTTATCTTTGTATTGGGTCATTAGACCAATTACGAGAGCAGCTGGACGCCGCTCGAGGCGAAGAACACGGAGCCAAAAAGCTACTAGCAGCGGGCGAGCGTGTATTAACAAAAGTCGTCCAAGAGAAAAAGAAACTCCAGGATTTGAGCACCAAGCTGGGCGAAGAACTGAAAGATGTGCGAGCTCAGCTAGCTGACTCTGTGAAGGAGAACAAGAAGCTACGAGGCGGCATATTCAGTACGTGGCCGCTTTTATCTTATAATACTTTGGAGGTAACAGTAGCTGATATAGCTGTAATTGCAGATGTATTGACGAACCGCCCTGAAGAGGAGGTGTACGGATCATCAAGTAATCTTCTGCAAGGGCTGTCACAGTTGCACGAGCAAGCTTGGCAGGCGATGCAGAGTGTGGCCAAGGCCTTATGGCCATCCGACTTCTCTCTAGGAAGCATGGAGAAGCTGGTAGAGCTGTTCAAGGGAGCGCGACAGTGTATCCGACTGTGGAAGATATCGGCTTGCCGAGAGGGTGCTCGAGAGGCCTGAGCCATGGTGAAAATGCGGTATACCAAGCTAGATCCGAATCACATGGCCCGGGTTGGACCGGTAGGGTCGAATGGGGAAGAAATCCCCATTAGTTTAGTATATAACCAAGTGGAAGTGGCTGCTACATATTCCCAATAGGATTGTAAGTTAGACCGCCTGTTGGACATTATAGAAGAGGAAGTCTTTGAGTCTTGAGTGACTATGTACTTCCTTATAGCTAGATAATAAAGTCAATTGTCATCGCCGGCCTTTTCGCTTCAACCTCTAGACCCGAAGGTGCGGAGTGTTTCCAAATATCGGAACGATAGAATATACCGAGGTATGCATGGGAACCAGGCGTAGTGGTCATAATTGCTCAAACAAACAATTTGTATCCGGCTAGTTATGTTATATTACATTATGTAAGAAACATCTTCCAGAGAGAATAGTTCCGTTAAGGGTTCCTTTCCCCGGGTGTGCATGCGTTTAATTTGCATGTCCGAACTGTGATTGAAAAAAAATCGTAGAGTAAGTAACATCTGGGGTTCACAATGGAGTGAATGCGGAAACGTCTTTAATTCTCCGACCAAATATTCCCTTAAGAATGCTAGCTTTCGGCTTCACCCAGTCTGAGGCACACATCCGGATGACCCGACAGTAACAATCACAGAGGTGCTCCCTTTATGCCCTAGCCGAACTAACGGGAACGTAGGGCATAAGCACAGGAGCCAGGCAACCCAGCTTGGCCAAAACATAAGACATATCGATGCATATAATGGAGAAGAAAAGGTACCTATGGAAAGACACATATGTATTGGGCTTGATGCTCAAAAAATAATAGCAAGCTCCTGTACGAGAAGCCCCTAGGTATAATGAACGTGCATATGTAGAGATGTACGCATCAGGTAGGGATGGTGTAGCCGTACTGAAGCCGTAGGCTAAAGAAAAAAGGGAAAACGTAAAAAATGAAAAGAGAGGGAAAAAATAACTGTAATAACAGGAGGGAGGAAACGAACACAGAGTTTGGTGCTAGGCATAAAATCGTCATAGTCTGGCCGCGTTCCAGGGGTACGGCTCCAGGTGATTGTCTGACGCATCACATAGGCGGTACGATCCTCCGGTGAGAACTTCGCCAATGATGAAGGGACCCTCCCACCCGGGCTTGAGTTTGTCCTTTTTCTTCTCTGGCAAGCATAGAACGAGTTCACCAACGTTATAAGTCTTGGCCCGCACTTCTCTCTTTGGTACCTACGAGCCTGCCGTTGATAATATGCGGAACGGGCTTTTGCAACGTCGCGCTCCTCCTCCAAGGTATCTAAGCTGTCCTGCCGATCTAGCTCGGCTTATCTCTCTTCATACATACGCACTCGAGGTGAGTCATGAATAATATTGCAGGGTAACACTGCTTCTGCACCATACACCATGAAGAAGGGTGTATATCCGGTAGTGCAGTTGGGTGTGGTCCGCAGCCCCCAGAGTTCGGAGTCGAGTTCCTCCACCCAGTGCTTGTCTGATTCCTTCAAAGACCGCACTAGTCTGGGTTTGATGTCGCTCATGATAAGACCATTAGCCCGTTCAACTTGATTGTTTGTCTATGGGTGATAGACAGAGGCGTAATCGAGCTTAATGCCTAGATTAACACACCAGATTTTCACTTCATCGAGTATGAAATTGGAGCCATTATCAGTGATTATGTTGTGCGGGACACTGTAACGGTGTACCACGCCGGATATGAAATCTATTACTGGCCCAGCTTCAGCCATTTTGACTGGTTTAGCCTCTATCCACTTAGTGAATTTATCCACCATGACCAACAGATACTTTCTCTTATGGCTTCCTCCTTTAAGGGGTCCGACCATATTGAGTCCCCGGACCGCAAAAGTCTAAGCGATGGGGATTGTTTGTAAGGCAGTGGGGGGCATATGGCTCTGGTTGGCAAAGAGTTGGCATCCGACACAACGTTGGACAAGGTCCTGTGCATCTGCTCGGGCCGTCGGCCAATAAAACCCTCTACAGAAGGCCTTGCTAACAAGGGCTCGACCTGCGGCGTGGTGACCTCCGAGTCCGACATGAATTTCAGCCAAGAGCTGCCGCCCCTCTTCCTCGGATGTACATCGTTGAAGGACTCCGGCATCACTTTTATTATAGAGCTCTCCTTCATGAACCCTGTAGGCCTTCGAACGCCGGACAATGCAGCGGGCCTCATTCTGGTCCTCAGGAAGCTCCTTCCTGTTAAGCTAGGCCAGGAAGGGTTCGGTCCATGGGGCAATGACTGCCATGATGAGATGCGCCGACGGTGCTATTTCGGTGGCTAAGCTTCCGACGACGACGGTGTTTCCGGGATCTGGGGTTATGTTTGGATCTAGACTAGTGTTGCCGTTTCCCTCCTGCCACACCACGGATGGCTTAAAAAGCCTTTCCAGGAAGATATTAGGTGGGACAGGGTCGCACTTAGCGCCGATACGAGCAATAACATCCGCTGCTTGATTACTTTCTCGAGCCACGTGATGGAACTCGAGCCCCTCGAACCAGGCCGACATTTTTATGACTGCGTTACGATACGCTGCCATCTTCGGATCTTTGGCGTCGAAGTCTCCATTTATTTGAGATATTGCAAGGTTTGAGTCCCCACGCACTTCTAGGCGCTGTATGCCCATGGAGGCAGCCATCCGGAGACCATGTAATAAGGCCTCATATTCAGCTGCGTTATTGGAGTCTATGTATAGTATTTGGAGGACATATTGAATGACATCTCTAGTAGGGGCCGTTAAAATGACTCCCGCTCCTAACCCTGCCAGCATTTTGGAGCCATCGAAGTACATGACCCAATTGGAATATGTGTTGTACTCTTTAGGGAGTTCGGCTTCTATCCATTCGGCGACGAAGTCGGCCAGTACTTGGGATTTGATAGCTCGATGTGGTTTATATGTGATGTCAAATGGGAGGACCTCAATGGCCCATTTGGCAATCCGGCCCATAGCATCGCGGTTGTTTATAATGTCATTGAGTGGTACTTCGGAAGCCACCGTGATCAAACACTCCTGGAAGTAGTGACGGAGCTTTCGGTATGCCATGAAGACCGCGTATGCTATCTTTTGATAATGAGGGTAGCGGGATTTGCATGGTGTAAGGACAGTAAATACATAGTATACTGGCTTCTGAAGCGGGAATTTATGTCCGTCCGGTTCTCGTTCAACGATGAGTACGACACTCACCACCTGATGTGTTGTCGATATGTATAATAACATTGGTTCATCGGTGTTTGGTGCAGCCAGGATTGGATTGCTCGCAAGAAGGGTTTTTATTTCCTCCAGTCCGACTGTTGCCGCTTCCGTCCACTCGAAGTGCTCAGTTCGCCGTAGAAGGCGATAGAGTGGCAGTGCCTTTTCTCCCAATCTGGAGATAAAGCGGCTTAGAGCTGCCACGCAACCCGCAAGCTTTTGAACTTGTTTAAGGTCTATTGCCTTAGCCAATTGTGATAGAGCTCGGATTTTGGCTGGGTTTGCTTCAATTCATCTAGTGGAGACAATGAAGTCCAACAATTTTCCAGCAGGGAGGCCAAAAACGCACTTTTCTGGATTGTGCTTAATGTCATACACGTGGAGGTTCTCAAATGTGAGATGTAAATCATCTATTAGTGTTTTGACGTCCTTAGTTTTGATGACGACATCGTCCACATAGGCTTCAACTGTCTTGCCGATCTGTTTCTCCAGGCATGGTTGAATCATGCGTTGGTATGTGGTGCCGGCGTTCTTGAGCCCGAAGGGCATGGTGTTGAAGCAGAATGGCCCATATGGGGTGATGAATGCTGTTGCAGCTTGATCGGACTCCTTCATTTTGATTTGATGGTATCCGGAATATGCGTCAAGGAAACACAATGAGACGTGTCCTGCGGTGTCGTCGATGATTTGATCGATGCGGGGAAGGGGGAAGGGATCCTTGGGGCATGCCTTGTTGAGGTCTTTGAAATCGACGCACAGGTGCCAGGATTTGTCCTTCTTTGGTACCATCACCAAATTTGCCAGCCAGTCCGGATGTTTTATTTCTCTAATGAATCCGGCCTCGATTAGCTTGGCTAGCTCTTCCCCCATAGCTTGGCGTTTGGGTTCGGAAAAGTGCCGCAGTGTTTGCTTGACCGGCTTGTGTCCCTTTAATATGTTGAGGCTGTGTCCGGCCAACTCGCGTGGGATTCCTGGCATATCGGAAGGGTGCCATGCGAATATATCCCAATTCTCGCGCAGGAACTCTCGTAGAGCAGCGTCAACCGTCGGGTCTAATTGTGCTCCGATGGATGCTGTCTTCTTGGGGTCCGTTGGATGGACTTGGAATTTGACTATTTCTTCAGCCGGTTTGAATGAGGTGGATTTGGGTCGTTTGTCTAGGACCACATCATCTCTGTCCACCGTGGAGCGCAGCGCGGTTAACTCTTCGGCCGCGAGGGCTTCAGATAATGCCTCAAGGGCCAGGGACGCGGTCTTATTCTCGGCGCGGAGTGCTATGTCCGGACCACTAACTAGAGTGATTATACCGTTGGGCCCAGGCATCTTAAGCTTCATGTACCTGTAATGGGGTATTGCTTGAAAGCGCGTAAATGCATCTCGCCCTAAGAGGGCGTGATATCCGCTGTTGAAGGGGGCCACCTGGAAGGTTATTTCTTCGGACCGATAGTTCTCCGACGTGCCAAATACCACGTCGAGGGTGATTTTTCCCGCACACCATTCCTCCCGACTAGGAATGATTCCTTGGAAGGTCGTGCTGCTTTGCTCGATGCGGCTCCTGTCTATTTCCATTTTCCATATTGTATCCTCGTAGATGAGGTTCAGTCAGCTGCTGCCGTCCATGAGAACCTTGGTGAGCCGAAAGCCATCCACAATTGGGCTGAGGACCAAGGCGGCTGATGTTCGGACCGTCCTGTGTTTTTGTTCGTTGCCAGCGTTGAAGGTTATTGTTGTGTCGTTCCAGGGGTTTATTTTTGTGGTCTGGTAGACTTCGGCGAGTTCGCGGAGTGCCCTTTTGCGCATATTGTTTGAAGTGAATGTCTCAAAGACTGTCAGTACTCTGGGTTCGTTGTCTTCTGGAGGGTGTTGCTCTGGGTGTCTTTGGTGAGGATGTCCTCGCCGTTTTTGGCTGCCTGCCGGAGTATCCAACATGCTCTAAGGCTATGGGTTGGTGTGGTATCCGGTGTGGTGTGTATTTTGCATGGGCCATCAAGCCATCCCTCCAGAATGGTTCCGCGCCGCATGATGGGTTTGCATTTCTTGGCTATTGATCTAGGCGCGTTACAGGGGTGCGCCCTTTTTGCATGTACCAGTGGTTGAGTTGGGGCCGATAGCTTCCAACTATCTGATCTCTCTAAGCACTCTCCATTGCGTTGTACTTCTATACAATAGTTGCCAAGTCAGCGAAGTATAGTATGTGGCGGCAATTAATGGCGTTGAGGAGTCCTTCGTTCGTGCAATTGTTGCGGAACGCCGATATTGTGTCTTCGTCACGGAAATCTTTAACCTTGTCCTTGAGAACGAGGAATCTGGCCCAAAAGTGGTGGACCGTTTCCTAAGACTGTTGTTGTATGCTCGTGAGAGCACTTATGTCTGGGTGGGTGGGTGGAATTGGATCTGAACCCTGACCCGATCGATGATCCGGAGTCTGAGGTTTTTCTGGACTGAACAGTCCGGGCTCCAGAGTATCTTCTGATTTTTGCAGCCTGCCATCCGACTCTAAGTTCAGAGGATGAGGCGTGTCTTTCTGCCGGTAGGTATCCGGCTTCTCGAGGTTGGAGATCCGAACAATAATTCGTCCTCAAGATAGAGGAAGGGTTATCTTGCTTCTCGACTACCACTATCTGGTGGGTGATCGGTGGAGAATTAATCTCTCTCTGGTCGGGTTTAAGCCCCACCCGATCGTAGTCTGTAGCGACCCCCAAGGCGGCGATGCAATCTAGGAGTTCGTTCAAAGACGATAACTCCGTCAGATCCATCCGTTTGGCGTATTCAGAATCAACGCAGATACGTTTTTCGATGACTCAGGAGGTCATCCTTGTCGGCTCGACGGCCGAGTGGGCGATCATGGTAAAACCGCCCAGCCGGAGGGTTTGGCCTGAGGCCAGAGCTTCTTCAGAGGTGATATTTTCCTTGACAATAAGTCGAGCCATCAACCTCTGCGATGACGGCATAGTGGAACTCTTAATGAAAGCACCAATGTCGGTGTCAAAACCGGCGGAGCTCGGGTAGGGGGTCCCGAACTGTGCGTCTAAGGTTGATGGTAACATGAGACAGGGGACACGATGTTTACCCAGGTTCGGGCCCTCTCTACGGAGGTAATACCCTACTTCTTGCTTGATTGATCTTAATGAATATGAGTATTACAGGAGTTGATCTACCACGAGATCGTAATGGCTAAACCCTAGAAGTCTAGCCTGTATGACTACGGTACTGAGTATATCCTTTCCGGACTACACCCTCCGGTTTATATAGACACCAGGGGATCTAGGGTTACATAGAGTCGGTTACATAAGATGAATCTTCATAGTTGTTTGCCAAGCTTGCCTTCCACGCCAAGGAGAGTCCCATCCAGACACGGGTACAGTCTTCGGTCTTCATATCTTCACAGCCCATCAGTCCGGCCCATAGATAAAAGGCCGGACGCCCGAGGACCCCTTAGTCCAGGATTCCCTCAGTCGTCGCAAGTTGTTATGCACAATTGCTATGGATGAGGCAAACTTTAAAGGATTACAGTGTCACATGTGACGAAGTGCCTCTTCTATGTGACAATGGAAGTGCTATCAAGATCTCTCTCAATCCGGTGCAACATATCAAGACAAAGCATATTGAGATTTGATCACATCAAGCATGGAGATATTGATATCATCTACATCAACACTCAAGAGAAACTAGCAGATATTTTCACCAAGCCTCTAGATGAAGCAAGATTTCGCGAGTTAAGGCATGAGCAAAATATCATCGAATTGAGAAATGTGGCTTGAATCTAGGCACACCCTACCACACTCATCATCATATCTTGTTCTATATGTAGGCATGGATATGGGGGGAGTATTGTTCTCTGAATGAACTCTTCCTCCCCCCATTATGCATAAATCAATCACATCTTTCACTTTAGCCATTTTTATGGTACTTGTGCTTCAAAGATGAGTTTAGGTCATGGGCCCAAGGTTAAAATCTTCGTGGTGCCATACCTCTTGACTCAAACATAGGTGGCCTCGGCCACCGCCCTCTCTTTGAGAGTTGTGTGGTTTCTCTCTTGTTTTGTTTTGTGTTGTTTGGTGTTTTGCCTCTAGTATCTTCATGGGTGCATCTTTGGTTTTGGGTGGTGTTTTTCTCTTTAAGGTGCTCCCTTGGCTCGTTCTGGTGTTTATTTTGTTGGACCTTAGCCTTTTTGTTGTCTGGTTCGTCGAGTTTCTTGTTGGGCGGTACTATCGCTGAGGACGGGCGGCACTACCATTTAGTGGCATCAAGCGGTACTACCGCCCACCCGAGCGGTTCTACTGCTGCTGGGCGGGACTGGGGGGTTATGTCGGGTTGGGGGAGTTTCTTTTCTCCACCATGCCCATTTGACTCGCCCCGCCCGTTCCTCTTTTGCTCCAGCGACAAACTCGCCGCTGGAGGCCGCCGCCGGGCCGCCTTCTCCGAGCCATCCTTCGCATTTACAACCTGTGGAATCGATCCCCACCCCTTCCTCTTGCCATGGATGCTGGTATTTCCCCCATTCTTCTCTTCGTTGCTTCTAACTTTCAGATTTCGGCTTTTGGGGCAATAGTCTTTGCATTTATTGATTTTTGGCCAAATTGAGGCTTGAGTAGGATGTTGAAGGCTGCTAGACTAGTTGGATTGAAGTTTGGTAGGAGTAGTTTTGATTGGCACTGCCGGTAGTACCGGATTTTGTCGCAGCAGCAGTCAAACCACTGTCCTCTGCCTCAGGCAATACTACCGCTCCCCTAGAGTAGTACTACCGTTGGAGGCGGTAGGCGGTACTACCGCTTCCTAGTAGCTAGGTGATCTTTGTTACTTGTTTTGCTGGCTTATGCTTGTTTCCTCTTTTTACCTTGTTTGTCCGTGTGTTTGGTTCCAGGTGATGGCCATTCAGAGCACCCTATCCATTGTGTCAACCCCGGGCGCCATGAGGATGAAAGCACCATCGCATTTTTGAGACAACGGCTGCTTCTTTAAGTGCTCCTCCAACTCAGCCCAAGGCGCCCTCCAAGAGTGTTGCCAAGAAGCCCAAGACGAAGCCCAAGTCCGTGACAGAGACGACTGCTAAGGAATTCTGTGTCGCTCGTCGCCGCAACCCCTATAATCAAGATCAAGATCCAACTCTTGTTAATCGTCCTTTCTGGAACCAGTTTCAGTGGTCTATCTACTTTGATGTGCTCAAAGCAAATAAGAATATCTATCTTGATGTTCGCTCCATCGACATTTCATTTATGGAGAAGGATCGTGCTTACTTGGGAGAGCACTGAATATGTGTGCTCAGTTGAACATTCTCAAGCTCATGGAGTTCAACAAGGATTTTGATGCGGACATGGTGGCTCAGTTTTATGCCACGGTCCACCTTGGCACTGATGAGGAAACAACTTTGACTTGGATGACAAAGGGCAGACTTCTCTCAGTCAAATGGAAGGCGTTCATGGAACTGTTGGGTGTTGATGACCAAGGACTTGACAACCAAGTTGGCTTTCGTCCTCACAAGAATGTCACTTCTACTCTCAAGCACTAGTTCTGAAACTTGAAAGTAAATTTATCCGTACTCATCCTACTTTGCAAAGATTGTTTTTGAGCTTCCCGTCATAAATAATCCTAAGGCTAAAAAGTTGGCCAATCTCGTTGTTATGAATGAATTTGACTATATAATAAGGGAAGCTAGGGAAATCTTTGATTTTTATGGTATGAATCATGAAAAGCCCATGATAGATGAAATTCTTTACAATAGTGATTATGCGTTAAGACATTTTCTGGGGGATAATCAGATCTTTGACGAGAATCTTAAAAAGGAAGTCTCCATTTTAGATATAATCCAACAAGTTTTCAATAATGTTAATCAACATTACTCTTGGATTTTTGTTGGAAATCAAAGGGGTTATGATGAGGAGCAACTTAATAGTGCTAAGATTTCTATGGATAATATGTTTTATGTTGTTTTTACAAAACCTCATGACAAAAATACATCTAAGGAAATTAAGGACAAGGACGGCAAAACTTAGATCCGTGCTTTATGCCTAGCTAGGGGCGTAAAACAATAGCGCTTGTTGGGAGGCAACCAATGAATTCTGTTCTTGAGTGTTTGCACAATTATGCTACTGTTATGATTGTGTTTTCTGTGTTTTAATTAGTGTTTGTGCCAAGTAAAGCCTTTAGGATCTTCTTGGGTGATAGTTGATTTGATCTTGCTGAAAACTGAAACTTTTGTGCTCGCGAAAATAATTTTCGTTTTTAACATAAGCGTGATAAGATACCAATTCTTTTTGTGTAAGATTAATATACAAATTTCTCAGGCTTTCCTAATTTTTAAGAATTTTTGGAGTTACAACAATATTCGAAATATCCAGATTGCTATAGACTGTTCTGTTTTTGACAGATTCTGTTTTCTTTGCGTTGTGTGCTTATTTTGATGATTCTATGGTTTTCTTTGAAGAGTTTTTGCCATTTAAATGTTGGAATACAGTAGATATACTGCAAGAATGAAATATGAATGGGTTGAAACAGTACTTATAGTCGTGTTTTGTTTTCTTATACTAACGGATCTCACGAAGGTTTGTTGAGTTTTGTGTGATTGAAGTTTTCAAGTTTTGGGTGATGTTACGATGGATGAAGGAATAAGGAGTAAGAAGAGCCTAAGCTTGGGGATGCCCATGGCATCCCAAGCTACTATCCAAAGAGAAGCAAGCAACTAAGCTTGGGGATGCCCCGAGTGGAATCCCCTCTTTCTTCTAACAACCATCGATATTTTACTCGAAACTATATTTTTATTCGTCACATACTATGAGTTTTGATTGGAGCGTCTTGTATGATACGAGTCTTTGCTTGTTTTTCTTTTTGTTTTAAGTCTTGAATCCTTGCTGGACACACCTATTTGAGAGAGCCAAAATTATGCCATGACTTGTTAGAATTGCTCTCTATGCTTCACTTAAATCTTTATGAGCTAGGGAATTGCTCTAGTGCTTCACTTATAACTTTTTGAGCACGGTGTGCTTTGTTATTTTTGAAGAAATGCTCCCATGCTTCAGTTGGATTTATTTTAGAGTTAGTAATTTTTTTAGAAATTCTCTCTTGCTTCACTTAAATTAATTTGAGAGAAAGAAATATTATGCTCATGATCTTCACTTATATTTGTTTGATCTTATTAAAAGCAACACATGAAAACTAGTCCCAAAGTGATAGATGTCCAAGAAGGATATAATAAAAACTTTGATGAAGATCATTGGACACAATAAACTTGATTCCTTGTAATAGTTTTGAGATATGATGATGTGATATGTGAGTCATGTTGATGAGTAATTATGCTTTAGTAAGAATATTGGTGTTAAGATTTGTGATTGCCTACACAAGCACGAAAGTGAATAGTTGTGCAATGAAATTACATCCTACTTGTGGTGCATTATTCAGTGTTAATTATGCTTAATGCTCTCTTATGAGATTATTCATTTGTTGGTTGGTCGCTTCTCAATCTTTTGCTAGCCTTCATTTTGCACTAAGTATCATCACCACTTGTGCATCCAAAATCCTTTAAACCAGTTTTTCCACATGAGTCCACCATACCTACCTATATGCGGTATTCTTTTTCCATTCTAAGCAAATTTGTCTGTGCCATCTCTAACTTTCAAAATAAATTTCTCTTTTGTGTGCTCGTACCGCTCATGAATCGGTAGGGGGTGGTTTCCATGCTAGATATCTTATTCTCACGATGAGTGTTTATTCACTTGTCATTGCACGAGAGTAAGGCAAAGGTATTAGGGATTCCCAGTCCCGAAATGAAAAATGAATTTACTTTGTGTTGGCAAATAGTAAATTCCTTGGAAAGTGTTTGTATGGAAGGCACCCATGGATACGGCTAGCCATGGAAAGTGAAAGTATGGTTGAAAAAGGAACAACCTTTAATTTCTGTTTGGGAACCGCCTATGATATATCTAGCATGGAAAGTATTGGGAACTTCTCGATCATTCTCATTGATAGGAAAAGCATGCCTCCCAAAATGTTTTTATCTCTAAGTTTTTCGCTTTGAGCTCTGGCACCTCTACAAATCCCTACCTCCCTCCGCGAAGGGCCTTTCTTTTACTTTATGCAATTTTTATGTTTAATTTGAGTCTCCATCTTCTCTTATAAAGCACCAACTAGGGAGCACTATGATCGTACTTGAGCATTGGGTGTAGCTAATATGCGAGTGTGTTTCATGAATGGATCAATGATTGAGCATGATGGGCTAGGGATAACTTATTTTAGCATCATGGTTGCTTGTTGATATGCTTGAGTATTTAAGTCTCATGTCAAAACTAGACTATTTCTTTGAACCACATAGAAGTCCAAATGTCCATGCTATAAAGAAAAGAATATATGATGACATGTAAGGCAGCATTCCACATAAAAAATTCCGTTTTTATCATTTACCTACTCGAGGACAAGCAGGAATTAATCTTGGGGATGCTGATACATCTCCAACGTATCTATAATTTTTTATTGTTTTGTGCTGTTATATTAGCATTCTTGGATGTTTTATAATCATTTTGTAGTCATTTTATATCATTTTTGGTACTAACCTATTGACATAGTGCCAAGTGCCAGTTGCTGTTTTTGCATGTTTTTTACATCGCAGGAAATCAATACCAAATGGAGTCCAAACGCAGCGAATTTTTTTTTGAATTTTTTATGGACCAGGAGACATCCAGTGGGCCAAAGAAGCACCTAGGTGGTGCTCCGAGGGGAGCACAACCCACCAGGGCGCGCCTGGAGGCCCAGGCATGCCATGGTAGGTTGTACCCACCTCGGTTGCCTCCCGAACCACCTCTTTACTCTATAAATACCCCAATATTCCATAAACCCTAGGGGAGTTGACAAAAATCAATTTCAATCACCGCAAGTTCCAAAAACCACCAGATCCAATCTAGACACCATCACGGGGGGTTCATCATGTCCATTGGTGCCTCTCCGATGATGTGTGAGTAGTTCTTTGTAGACCTACGGGTCCGTAGTTAGTAGCTAGATGGCTTCCTCTCTCTCTTTTGATTCTCAATACAATGGTCTCTTGGATATCCATATGATGTAACACTTTTTGTGGTGTGTTTGTTGGGATCCGATGAACTTTGAGTTTATGACCAAATCTATCTTTTTATCCTGAAAGTTATTTGAGTCTTCTTTGAATCTCTTATATGCATGATTGCTTATAGCCTCATATTTCTTCTCTGATATTTGGGTTTTGTTTGGCCAACTTGATATATTTATCTTGCAATGGGAAGAGGTGCTTTGTGATGGGTTCGATCTTATGGTGCTTGATCCCAGTGACAGAAGGGGAACAGACACGTATGTATCATTGCTATTAAGGATAACAAGGTGGGGTCCATTTCTACATAAATAGATCTTGTATACATTATGCCATCGTTCTTATTGCATTACTCCATTTCTCCATGAACTTAATACACTAGATGCATGCTGGATAGCGGTCTATGTGTGGAGTAATAGTAGTAGATGTAGGCCGGAGTCAGTCTACTAATCTTGGACATGATGCCTATATAATGATCATTGCCTGGATATCGTCATGATTATTTGAAGTTCTATCAATTTCCCAATAGTAATTTGTTCACCCACTGTTTGCTATTTTTCTCGAGAGAAGCCACTAGTGAAACCTACGGCCCCCAGGTATCTTCTTTATTATATTTGCCTTTGCGATCTATTTTCCTTTGCTTTTATTTTCAGATCTATTAAACCAAAAATACAAAAATACCTTGCTGCAATTTATTTTATCCCGTGTTCCCGCGGGATCTATCTATCAACTTATTACAACTTTCTCACGTCCATTTGCCAATTTCTGGCGCCGTTACCCAAAAGGGATTGACAACCCCTTTAAGACGTCGGGTTGCGAGTATTTGTTATTTGTGTAAAGGTGTTGTTTACGTAGTGTTGCTTGGTTCTCCTACTGGTTCGATAACCTTGGTCTCATCACTGAGGGAAATACCTACCGTCGCCATGCTGCATCATCCCTTCCTCTTTGGGGAAATACTGACGCAGTCTAGCAGACATCATGCTCCTCGACGGATTTAGAGTTTGAGCAGCCCACTGCCGATGACGGAGACGCTGGCGACCACGCGGGGATGTGATGATGGAGATCTTCAATGTTGCTATCACCTGTGACCGTAGCAACACTCTTTGTCCTTTTGGTGTCTCGATGCCAAAGGTGGAGAGAGTTTAGGGATTTGTCGAGTTGCGAGTGTGTTTTTCCGTGTCTTTTTTTGCTGTGTCTTTCTCTCTCGCAAACTCTTGTGTCTTGTGCCATTTGCTTTGGTTTGGGTTGTGCTCGTAAGACCTGGTTACCTTGTCATATGGTGTGAGACATATGCTATCGTATCTTATGCTTATCTAATGTATGTCTAGTACTTTGGTAGTTTGTGAGTTGCATGCTTAACTTCATCCTATTATGCTCACTTACTACTTCTTGCACCCCAGCTTATATTATCTTATTATTGATGCAAGGGTTGTCAGTCTATAAAATATAGGGGGAGTGTTGATCCTAATGTGTGTAATTTGCATTCCAACGGCACTCCTAATTAAGTGCACACATCTAGGGGGAGACCGTCTATATTTTGTAGTCTCTAGGGTTTGCTTACTTTCTTATTTTATCTCTATGCAAATCCCGTGTTGTCATCAATCCACCAAAAAGTGGGAGTTTGTTAGGGAAAGTCTCTCTCTAAGTGGTTTCGTGATTGATGACAATACATTTGCGGACTAATCGTGTGCATTGAGAATTTCATATATTCATTCATTGGCACGAGATGATTCCTTCCCCTCGGAGGTCAAAGTGAAGATGGTGTAGTCTCTTTAGTTTCGATTTTGGTGAACATGAGTCGTACAAGACACCGTACTATCAAGAGGGGGTCCATATCGGAAAGGCTAGGGTGGAATGAACACGCACACATCTATCTCGCACCCCCAGCTCCTTTCCTCTTCCCTGGAGTATACCGACATTGCGGAAGTGGCACGTGGGAGGAGCCAGCGGTAGTACCACCAGGCTGGAGTGGCAGTACCGCTGACAGCCTCAAGTGGTAGTACTGCTGTTTTGTAGCGGTAGTACTGCTCGTGGCCATCAGCGGTAGTGCGGCTCCAGTACCACGCTGGTACTGCCTCGATTCAAGGACATTGCTTCTTGTGTCAGGTTGGGCGGCAGTGGGAGCGGCAATAGGCGCAGTAGTACCACTTGCTAGCGGTAGTATCGCCCTACCACCACTGCTAGTGCCGCCCGGGCAAGCGCTCCAGTATCCCTTCCTTCTCTAAGCCCTCTGCTCTCTTTCTCTACGGTAGTACCACTAGGGATCGCGGTAGTACCGCTGCTGCCAGCAGTAGCACCGCTCCCCTGAGCAGTAGTACCGCTCAGTGCGGGCTGAGGAGGGGATAACGGTTCTTCTTCCCAAAGAAGACCTACCTCTTTTCCCCCAAGCTCCATTGTTGCTCCAAAGCTCTTTTTTGCCTGATCTCTCTCCCTAGCCAATCAAACTTGTTGATTTCCTAGGGATTGGTTGAAAAGGCCCGGATCAACACTTCCACCAAGAGAAATTTGATTCCCCCACTAATCCCTTGTGGACCTTGTTACTCTTGGGTGTTTGAGCACCCTAGATGGTTCAGATCACCTCGGAGCCACATTCCATTGTGGTGAAGCTCCATGGTATCATTGGGAGCCTCCAATCAAGTTGTGGAGATAGCCCCAACCTTGTTTGTAAAGGTTCGGTCACCGCTTTCAAGGGCACCACTAGTGGAATCACGACATCTCGCATTGAGGGCGTGAGGAGAATACGGTGGCCCTAGTGGATTCTTGGGGAGCATTGTGCCACCACACCGCTCCAACGGAGACGTACTTCCCCCAAAGGGAAGGAACTTCGGTAACACATCCTTGTCTCCACCAGATCCACTTGTGGTTATCTCTTCCCTTTACTTTGTCCAAGCTATTATTGTGTTCTACCCTTTGCTTGTTGTTGTTGTTGTTGTTGTAACCTATTTGTTGCTAAACCTAATTTGTTAAGAAAAGCTAAAAATTGGTAGTTGCCTATTCACCCCCCTCTAGTCAAACATATCGATCCTTTCAATTGGTATTAGAGTCTTGTCTCTTTATTAAGGGTTTCACCACCCGAAGAGTATGGTTGACATCGAGGAAGAAGTGCCCGAGGCCATGGAGTTGACTTCGATCACTCGAGATGACTTAAATGAAGCTAGCTTCACTTAATACATCTATGACGGCCGAAGTCAAGTCCATGTTTAAAGAATTACTCGAGGGGATGAAATCCACTCCCGATCGTTTGCTTGTGGTTAATCCCACGACATTGGAGGTCGAAGGCCAGTTCCGCCAATGAAGCGGCTAAAGGTACTCATGTTCCATCCCCTCATGAGAAGAATGGGACAGGAACCATTCCTCGGTTCCCCCTCGCCCGGTCTATGGAGGACCGGTCCCTACACCTCGCATTAATATTCATGGTAGGGTGATTTTGCTAATTGGGTCTTTCTCATTAAGTCTCATTTGAATCATTGCTCAACTAACCTTTGGAGAATCATTGAGTAAGGCTTCTACCCGCATGATCGAGACAACTTCGTCCCAAGAGAAGAAGTGGACAATCAATACAATCACTCCGCTTTGTTCATTCTTCAAGATGACATCCCACCCGAAGATCTATCTCACCTTCGTACTTTCACTCATGCAAAGGATTGTTGGGAGCACATTGTGTCCATGTACAAGGGAAGCTCAAGCATCCAACGGTCCAACTTTGAAGTGGTCCTTGATGAGGCCGATGAGTTCGTGATGCTTGAAGATGAGGATCCGTGTGATCTCTATCGGAGGGTGACTACTCTTGCGGTCTCTCTCTCCAAGACCATGGGAGCAAGGATATGTATGACATTTGGATCAAGCGCAAGTTTCTCAAGGCCATCATGCCATTCAACAAAGCAATGTCTTCCGTGATTCGTCAAAAGCCGGACTTTCACACCCTAACCTCAAGTGAAGTGTTGGATGAGTTTATTGCCATGAACATCATGAACAAGAACGCCGATAATGCTCTTGCTCATGTCCGATCAAAGAAAAGCACTCCCACCCTTGCTTTGAAGGCCAAGGCCATTCCGTAAGATGAAGAGGAAGAAGAAGAGGAGGGTTGCCCCGTGGACACCAAATATGCCTACCATGAGCACATGGCTCTTGCGTCAAGGCAGTTTTGGAGCAATAAGAAGAACTCAAGGCCCAACTTCACCAAGAACAACTCAAGTGAGTCAAAGAACAAGCAATGAGTAAGGACTTACTACAATTGCGGCAATGTGAGTCACTTTGTGGCGGAGTGCCCTTACGAGAAGAGGGAATATAATGGTGGAAAACTTATTCACAAAGACAAAGCCAATTCTTTCCCTAGCAAGAACAACTTCACTAAGAAATCACCTCTAAAGGGCTTGGTGGCACATGAAGAGTACCCCTCTGATGATGATGAGGAAGATACAAGTGGAGAAGGAATGGCAACGACAACCATTGCCATTGCTACATCTTCCCCTTCCAATGTGTCTCTCTTCGGCACCCCCAACGAAAACACCATTGCCAAGTGAGGTAGTCCTAGATTAGGGGGTCTCCGGACAGCTAGATTATATCCTTTGGCCGGACTGTTAGACTATGAAGATACAAGATTGAAGACTTTGTCTCGTGTCCGGATAGGACTCTACTTGGCGTGGAAGGCAAGCTAGGCAATACGGATATGGATATCTCCTCCTTTGTAACCGACCTTGTGTAACCCTAACCCTCTCCGGTGTCTATATAAACCGGAGGGTTTTAGTCCATAGGACAACATACAATCATACCATAGGCTAGCTTCTAGGGTTTAGCCTCTCTGATCTCGTGGTAGATCTACTCTTGTACTACCCATATCATCAATATTAATCAAGCAGGACATAGGGTTTTACCTCCATCAAGAGGGCCCGAACCTAGGTAAAACATTATGTCCCCTGCCTCCTATTACCATCTGGCCTAGACGCACAGTTCGGGACCCCCTACCCGAGATCCGTCGGTTTTGACACCCACATTGGTGCTTTCATTGAGAGTTCCTCTGTGTCGTCACCTTTAGGCCTGGTGGCTCCTCCGATCATCAACAACGATGCGGTCCAGGGTGAGACCTTTCTCCCCGGACAGATCTTCGTGTTCAGCGGCTTTGCACTGCGGGCTAATTCTCTTGGCCATCTAGAGCAGATTGAAAGCTACGCCCCTGGCCATCAGGTCAGATTTGGAAGTTTGAACTACACGGCCGACATCCGCGGAGACTTGATCTTCAACGGATTCGAGCCACAGCCAGGCGCGCTGCACTGTCACGATGGGTATGACCTAGCTTTGCCGCCAAACAGTACCCCAGAGGCCGCGCCCGCATCAGCTCCGACCCTTAGCTCGGAGCCAACTGCGCCAATCGAGGACGGGTGGCTAGACACCGCCTCAGGGGCTGCAGTCTCAACGGCGATCGAGCCGAACACCAGCCTAATCCTCTGCGAAGCCCGTGACTCCAAGGTGCCCGACTCTTTTCCGGACTATGAACCGTCCGCGCCCCTGCCAATCGAATCCGATTGGGCGCCGATCATGGAATTCACTGCCGCGGATATCTTTCAGCACTCGCCCTTCGGCGACATTCTGAATTCACTAAAGTCTCTCTCTTTGTCAGGAGAGCCCTGGCCGGACTATGGCCAACAGGATTGGGATGCGGACAATGAAGAAATTCGACGCCCACCCACCTCCCACATCGTAGCCACTGTCGATGATTTAACCGACATGCTCGACTTCAACTCGGAAGACATCGACGGTATGGACGACGATGTAGGAGACGAACATGAACCAGTGCCTATAGGGCACTGGAAAGCCACCTCATCATATGACATATACATGGTGGATACACCCAAAGAAGGCAACGACGACGAGATAACGGAGGATGACCCCTCCAAGAAGCAACCCAAGCGCCGACGTCAGTGGCGCCGCTCTAAGTCCCGCCAAAGAAAAAGTGGTGATACCGGCATAGGAGATAATAACACTCCGGATAGTGCCGAAGACAACAACAATCCCCTCCAGCAAGATTTAGAGCAGGAGGATGAAGGAGCCAGCCCTCCTGAGAGAGCGGCAGACGGAGAGGAGGAGGATGACAATTACATGCCCCCCTCCGAAGACGAGGCAAGCCTCGGCGATGATGAATTCGCCGTACCAGAGGATCCCGTCGAACAAGAGCGCTTCAAGCGCCGGCTAATGGCCACGGCAAATAGCCTGAAGAAAAAGCAGCAGCAGCTTCAAGCTGGTCAAGATCTGCTAGTTGATAGATGGACTGAAGTCCTTGCGGCCGAGGAATATAAACTCGAGCGCCCCTCCAGGAATTACCCAAAGTGCAGGTTACTACCCCGACTGGAGGAAGAAGCGTATGATACGGCTGATCGGCCACCTCGTGGCCGCGATAGAGAGGCATTCCAGCCAAAAACTCAGCCTCCACCCCGACGCCATTCAAATAAAAAGGCATGGGTTGATACGCCAGACCTGCGAGACATATTGGAGGACAAAGAAAACCATGCAAGATCGATCTACGGATCACGAGGGCGCACAACTCTGCGAGACGATAAACGTCATGCCGGATACAGTAAAAGCAAATCCGGCTGGGCCGAACATAGCGGGCAAGACCCATTCGAGCCGTGTCGCGATATAGCCCAATACAGAGGCGCCGCACAACCCTTATGCTTCACAGACGAAGTAATGGATCATCAATTCCCAGAAGGTTTCAAACTTGTAAATATTGAATCATACGACGGCACAACAGATCCCGCAGTATGGATCGAGGATTTCCTCCTCCACATCCACATGGCCCACGGTGATGACTTACACGCCATCAAATACCTCCCACTAAAGCTCAAAGGACCAGCGCGGCATTGGCTTAATAGCTTGCCAGCGGACTCCATTAGCTATTGGGCAGATCTGGAAGCCGCATTCCTCAACAACTTCCAGGGCACTTATGTGCGACCACCAGATGCCGATGACTTGAGCCACATAATTCAGCAGCCAGAAGAGTTGGCCAGGCAATTCTGGACTCGGTTCCTTACAAAAAAAATCAAATCGTCTACTGTCCGGATGCAGAGGCCTTAGCGGCTTTCAAACACAACATCCGAGATGAGTGGCTAGCCCGGCACCTTGGTCAGGAAAAGCCGAAATCTATGGCAGCTCTCACGACGCTCATGACCCGCTTTTGTGCGGGAGAAGACAGCTGGCTGGCTCGCAGTAATAACATATCAACGAACCATGGTACCTCCGATACCAAGGATGACAATAGCAAGTCACGTTGCAACAAACATAAGCGCCGCATTAACAGCAAAAATACCGAGGATACGGCAGTCAATGCTGGATTCAAAGGCTCTAAACCCGGTCAGCGGAAAAAGCCATTCAAACAAAGTACGCCGGGTCCGTCCAGCTTGGACCGTATACTCGATCGCTCGTGTCAAATACACGGCACCCCAGACAAGCCAGCCAATCACACCAACAGGGATTGTTCGGTGTTCAAGTAGGCCGGCAAGTTAATTGCCGAAAACAAGGACAAGGGGCCGCATAGCAATGATGAGGAGGAGCCATGATAGCCGCATACCGGAGGACATAAGAGGTTTCCCCCGCAAGTGCGGATGGTGAACATGATATACGCAACCCACATCCCCAAGAGGGAGCGGAAGCGTGCGCTCAGGGACGTATATGCGTTGGAGCCAGTCGCCCCAAAGTTCAACCCTTGGTCCTCCTGTCCGATCACCTTCGACCATAGGGACCACCCCACTAGTATCCGTCATGGCGGATTCGCCGCACTGGTCCTAGACCCAATCATTGACGGATTTCACCTCACTTGAGTCCTTATGGATGGCGGCAACAGCCTGAACCTGCTTTATCAGGACACAGTGCGCAAAATGGGTACAGACCCCTCAAGGATCAAACCCACAAAAACGACCTTTAAAGGCGTCATTCCAGGTGTAGAGGCCCATTGCACAGGCTCAATTACACTGGAAGTGGTCTTCAGATCCCCAGATAACTTCCGAAGCGAAGAGTTAATCTTCGATATAGTCCCGTTCCACAGTGGTTATCACGCGCTGCTCGGGCAAACCGCATTTGCTAGATTCAATGCGGTACCGCATTATGCATACCTCAAGCTCAAGATGATAGGACCTCGCGGAGTTATTACCGTCAATGGAAACACAGAGCGCTCTCTCCGAACAGAGGAGCACACCGCGGCCCTCGCAGCAGAAGCACAAAGCAGCCTCTCAAGGCAATCAACCAGTTCGGCGCTTCAAAGCCCGGACACCTTCAAGCGCGCTCGGAGCAATCGGCAAATAGACCGCCTGGCGTGATCTGAGCTCACGTAGCAATACGGTGGCCACCCCAATCCCAGCCCAACGGTGAAACTCATGCCACGCGTACATTAGTACGCATTAAAATACCATGGGAACAGGTGGGGAGGGGGGCACAACTGCGGCACGCCCCAAGACGCGGCTTAAACACTGTCCGGCAACACTATTGCCGAACACATGATGCAGCAACCAAGAGGCAGACAGCTACGTCATACCACGGAATTACCAGGTGGGTTACAGTAACGAGCAAAATATTCGATTTAATATCATTCCTCAACTTGCCACTGGAAGGTACATAGTCCTACTCTTTGCTTATCACACTATCTGTATCACTCTGCTTTAACGCAATTTTTTGAACAAACAATGCATGACATTACGACTATTATTGCATTCTTGTTATATATATGTGTGTGTGTGTGTGTGTGTGTGTGTTCATTAATGACGCCTTGCAACCATACACTTTGGTACGACCAATACACCAGGGGCTTACGTACCCCAAATATAGTGTGAAAAGTCCGAACACTCTCACAAGTGCGGCACCCCAAACTGATAACATTATATGCATCAGCTCCGAATCATGTCTTTGGTCAAATGTTGGGTTTGCCCGGCTCCTATGTTTTGGTACCTTACGCTCCGCTCTATCGGCTAAGGTAGCGCTAGGAGAACTACTACGATTGTGCCCCGGTTTTGCTGGGTTCAGCACCTCAGTAGAGAAAGCTAAAACTGACTGTCATGATAAGGCGAGAGACTGGTCGCTGTTCGGCGAGGTTTTCGAGTCCCTAAAGACTTATGCCGCTTAGAGCGAGGGGCCGGCCCTGTCCGGCTTAAAGGCGTGTATTGCGCCCCAAATTCGGTCTTCTGAATACCAGGGGCTTCGCCGAAATTTAAAATTATAGAATTCTATGGCTAAGTGAGAGTGATAAAGCATTATTAGTCTGGTTGCCTTGTTCCCTGTGCTGAGCACCTCCCTCGAAGGACCCAAACATGGGAACAAGAGTACTCAGGTTTATCCCGAACACCCCAGCACTCGTGGCATGGGGGCAGAAGCCGAGGACTAGCCATCTCCCAGATTGGATAAACAGCCAAACAGAAGGTAATATTTAAATTCAAACAAGCGTTGCATAGCGCATATGAAACAAGTTTTCATAAATACAGGATAAAACTAGCAAGTCTCACTCAAATATTACATCTTTTGAACACTCGTCCGCTATGAGACGGGCACCCGGCAGAACACCCTCGTAGTACATCTCGGGGTGGCAGTGCTCCTTGCCCTCCGGCGGCACCTCCTTGATCAGCTTCACGGCGTCTAGCTTGACCCACTGCAATTTCACACGGGTGAAAGCCCGGCGTGCACCTTCAATGCAGACAGATCGCTTGACGACCTCCAGCCGCGGGCAGGCATCCACAAGCCGCCTCACCAGGCTCAAGAAGCTGTTCAGAAGGGCGCCGCCAGGCCATAGCCGGACTATAAAGCCCTTCATGGCCCGATCGGCCGCCTTATGTAGCTCGACCATCTACTTCAGCTGGTCGCTCTTTGGCACCGGGTGTTCGGCCTCAGCATACTGAGACCAGAACAGCTTCTCCGTTGAGCTTCCATCCTTGGCCTGGTAAAATTGTGCGGCATCGGACACGCTGCGGGGCAAATCTGCGAATGCTCCTGGAGAGCTCCGGATTCGGGTAAGTAATCTGTAATTTACTTCTACATGCTTGCTTTGCATATAGAAAGACTTACCCGCCGCTATCTTCTTCATTGCGTCGATCTCCTAGAGGGCCCTTTGGGCTTCATCCTTGGCACTTTTTGCACTCTCGAGGGCCGCGGCAAGCTCAGACTCCCGCATCTTTGAGTCAAGCTCCAACGCCTCGTGCTTCGCCACGAGAGCCTGGAGCTCTTGCTGCACCTCGCCCACCTGAGCCTCGTGCTTCTCTCGCTCGGTGCGCTCTTTGGCCGCGTTATCTTCGGCCTTGGTTAGCGCTTGCTTCAGGGTCACCACCTCGGTCATGGCCCCTGGTGAATATACGATGATCCTATCATTTTGCAATCACGTGTTCTTTTATATATACATATCTATAGATAGGGTATTACTTACCCTTGTTCTCCTCAAGCTACCTCTTGACAAGGCCGAGCTCTTTCCTGGACCCCTCGAGGTCCTGCTTCAGTACGGCGACCTCCGCAATCAGTGCGGCAGACGCCAGCAGCGAAGCCTGCATATGCATATTGACATACTTATATTAGACTCCTGCGATATTATTTGATCTTCTGTTCGGCTTTTCTTTGTGAACACCGAACAAAGCATCAAGGGCTACTGTCTATGCGGTAACATTTCTACTACATTCTAAAACACTTACCTCAAAACCTGTTAGAAGGCTGGCATAGGCTTCAGTCAACCCACTCTTGGTGGACTGAACCTTCTGGACCACCGCACTCATAATAGTACGGTGCTCCTCGTCGATGGAAGCGCTGCTAAGCGCTTCCAGCAGATTGTCCAGCGCCTCTGGATGGACAGAGGTCACCAACACAGGCGTCTTGCCCCTCTTAGAGGGAGGCCGCCTGCCCGAGCCCGGAACCACTGGGGGTTCTGACGTGGTGTTCGGTTGAGGGCCAACCTCGGAGCTCTCAGGGGCCCCGTCCCCTTGGCTCCTAGAGTCCGGAAGGTCGCCTTGAGGCGCCTCCGGGACTGTCTCCCCTCGATCTGGTGCCTCTTGAGATAGCACCTCGGCGTCGTCGGCAGGATGAGGGGAGGTGGCGGTCGGGACAGGATCGCTATCCATGTCCGACAAGCCCAGGGAGCCGTCCGATGATACATCGATATAGGCTCGTGGCGGCCTGCATAATTATGTTCGGCGTTAGGGAAAGCAGTGCGACAAAGGAATGCTATGAGTTACTCTGGTATCCGAATACTTAAGATCTCCCCAGGGGCTTGGCCCTGGAAAACCACTCATCTTCGCCTTCGTCGGCAATGGTGGAACTGTCCGGAGGGAGAGTCCTTCCCTTCTTGGACCCTTCGCCCCCCAGTTGGGGCGGCCTTCCTTTTCTTATCTCCCCCAACCGGAGGGGGAGCATCTTCTTCTTCTTCCTCGTCTTCGGGGGAGGAGTGCGCCACAGAGTCATCAGACGGTGAGTCCGACGATGCCTGGCGTCGGGAACTCTTTCGGGTTCCCTTGGCCTTCTTGGTCTTCTCCGGCACCGTATAAGGAGCCGGAGTCAGCATCTTCGCCAGGGGAGCGTCTGCTGGGCCTTCGGGCAAAGGAGCCAGACAGTCGATCTGTCCGGCCATCTCCTGCCAGTCCTGTCAAAGGTACGGGAGTTTAGATCCCGCATGGAGTCAATCTATAAAAAATAAGTATCCTGTGAAAGGTAAAGCAGCTTACCGCACTGCTTTGGCGCTTCGCGCTGAATCTGCGATCCTCAGTAATGGGAGGGGGGACCTCGGCGCTTTTGAACAACACCCTCCAGGCATCTTCGTGAGTTGTGTCGAAGAGCCTGTTCAGAGCTTGGTGTTGCGCCGGGTCGAACTCCCACAAGTTGAACTCCCGTTGTTGGCACGGGAGGATCCGGTGGTGGAGCATGACCTGGACCACGTTGACGAGTTTGAGCTTCTTGTTCACCATGTTCCGAATACATGTTTGGAGTCCGGTCAGCTCTCCCGAACTACCCCAGGACAAGCCCTTCTCTTTCCAGGAGGTGAGCCACGTGGGGATGCCAGATCAGAACTCGGGGGCCACTGCCCTCGCAGGGTCGCGCGGCTCGGTGATGTAGAACCACCCCGATTGCCACCCCTTTATGGTTTCCACAAAGGATCCCTCGAGCCATGTTACGTTGGGCATCTTGCCCACCATGGCGCCTCCGCACTCCGCCTGGCGGCTGCCCACAACCTTCGAGTTGGCATTGAAGGTCTTCAACCATAAGCCGAAGTGGGGCTTGATGCGGAGGAGGGCCTCGCACACAACGATAAACCCCGAGATGTTGAGGATGAAGTTCGGGGCCAGATCGTGGAAATTCAGGCCGTAATAGAACATGATCCCCCGGACGAATGGGTGGATAGGGAATCCCAGTCCGTGGAGGAAATGGGTGAGGAACACTACCCTCTCATGGGGCCTGGGGGTGGGGATGAGCTGCCCCTCATCTGGGAGCTGGTGCGCGATGTCGTCGGGCAGGTATCCGGCTCTCCTTAGCTTCTTGATGTCTCCATCCATGATGGAGGAGACCATCCACCTGCCTCCCTCTCCGGACATGGTTGGAGAAGGTTGAGGTGGGAAGTGCGGACTTGGGCGCTAGAGCTCGAGTGTGCGAAAACGGATGAGCAAAGGAGGAAGAAGGCATGGATAGAAAGGTGAATCCTTATCCCTTTATATGGGCGGACGAAACTAAGCGTCCCCACTTGCCTGGTAAAACTCGCTTATCCCCCAAGCGCCGTAATCGATGGCACGGTTGGGTTACCCATGCCCGTATTGATGAGAATCCCGTAATAAGGGGACACGATCTCTGCTTTGACAAGACGTGTCGAAAAACTGCCTCGTGTTATGTGCGGGGCTAGTTAAAGGAAATGGTCCGAATAATCACCGGGCCATGACATAACATCATACTGTCAAAACAAGTCAGCAAATTAGATTTGCAAAAATATTATTCTCTCCGGAGGTATGTGGAACTTATGTTCCAGGGTCGGACACTATCCTCGTATTCAAATTCTTCTGTGATGTATTCGGAGGAGGAACCCGCCTTGCAATGCCGAAGACAATACTGCGCGCCGGACTCATCGTCATTGAAGCCTGGTTCAGGGGCTACTGAGGGAGTCCTGGATTAGGGGGTCTCCGGACAGCCGGATTATATCCTTTGGCTGGACTGTTAGACTATGAAGATACAAGATTGAAGACTTCGTCTCGTGTCCGGATAGGACTCTACTTGGCGTGGAAGGCAAGCTAGGTAATACGGATATGGATATCTCCTCCTCTGTAACCGACCTTGTGTAACCCTAACCCTCTCCGGTGTCTATATAAACCAGAGGGTTTTAGTCCGTAGGAAAACATACAACCATACCATAGGCTACCTTCTAGGGTTTAGCCTCTCTGATCTCGTGGTAGATCTACTCTTGTACTACCCATATCATCAATATTAATCAAGCAAGACGTAGGGTTTTACCTCCATCAAGAGGACCCGAACCTAGGTAAAACATTGTGTCCCCTACCTCCTGTTACCATCTGGCCTAGATGCATAGTTCGGGACCCCCTACCCGAGATCCGCCAGTTTTGACACCGACACCAAGTGTCTCATGGACAAAGGTATCAACAAGGTAACTCCTAACATCAAAACCCCCATCATTACTACTCCTTCATTGTTAGATTGTGTTGATGATAGTGAGGTGGAGAAAGTTGATGAGAATGAGTTCACCAAGTTTGTGAGCAAGCTCAAGGGTGAGTCCTGGAAGCACTTTGTTGCTCTCTTGGAATAACTTGGCGAGGCCAATGATATTATCGAGTCGCATGAGGATACTATCTCCAAGGTGGAGGGGCATAATTATGACTATGCCGATGAGATTGCGGTTCTTTCCATTGCTCTTGATAAAGAGCGAGATCTTCATTTGACTCTTGAGGAGTCACACAATTTTGATCATGCTAAATTACAAAAAGATCTTGATCATGCTATTGTTCTTACTTGTGTGCTTAAATCCGAGAAAGTTGCCTGTGGGGTTGGCCATGATAGACTCAAGGAAGAGTTTGATACACCTGACAAGGCTCACAAGGTCTTGAAGGGTGCTCATGCTTCTCTCAAGGAGTCTCATGATCAACTCCAAGTTAAACTAACTAAGGAGATTTCCACTTGCCCTCCTTTCGTTCTAATTGATAAAGCCCATGCTACTAACCCTTATTGTGAGCATGTTCATCTTGTGGAGGAAAATGCTAAATTGAAAGAGCAACTTGAGAAGGGCCTTGTGACTTGCATACAAGGTGAGAAGAACCTCAATGACCTTTTTGAGCAATCAAAAGGAAGTTGTAGGAAAGGAGGGACTTGGGTTTGTACCCTAGTCAAAGAACAAGAAGAAGAACAAGACCAAGCAACCTCTCCCTCTCAATGACACCTTTGTCAAGGCGAGTGAGGGTGCTCATGAGAAGAAGAAGAAGAAGACCGAGGAAGTGGGTGGTAATGCCAAGAAGGGAAAAACCACCCCTAGCAACAAAGCTGGCGACTTTAACCCCTCTTATGTTTTGTGCCGTGCTAGTGATGGGCATGTTTATGCCAAATTTGTTGATTCTTCTTATGAGTACATCGAATGGTCTATTTGGGTTCCTAAGACCCTTGTTACTAACTATAACATCCCAAATTTTCAATTTGGAATGTTATACATAGATCATTCTTGCATATCATATATTATTGCATTTCGTCTCGCGATCCTCAAAATCCTAAGCAACTCAAGGACCCTCGGAGAGAGTTGGGGATTTCCCAGATTTCATATTTGATTTTCATCGAATATAGAAACGAGGATTTTTGATTTTAATTATTTTTCTCTCCGAAAATATTTCGTATAAATATATGAGAGGAGATAATATGACTTCTCCAAAAATAAATGAAATATTGGAGGAAAAATATTAAAATCAATTTTTGCTTTTATTGGATTAGAAAAATTGCACGTTTTCAAAAATGCATTTTAGGGCCAAGAAAATGTTCATCTCGTTCTAAATATTTTATTTAGACGGAGAAAATTTGTTTTGGCATTTTTAGAATTTTATTTTATTTTCTAGGATTTTTTTGAGTTTCAGCGGAATTATTTAAAAAAACGCGCCAAGGCCTAGCTGGGCCGAAGCCCAGCGCAGACCCACCTCCCCGCGCCGCCGTCTCCTAGCGGGAGACCGCGCTGCCGCCGCCGCCGAACAGGAGTCCGGCTCGGACTCCGTTGCCGTGTCATGCCCCCTCTCCCAAGGCACCACCCCCTCCTTATATACCCACCCACTCCGCCACCACCGCCTCGCCGCCCGCGTCGCGCCGCCGCTGCCGCGCCTCGCCGCCTGCGCCGCGCCACCCTGCCGCCGCGCCTCGCCGGACCGACGAGGTAGCCGCCGGTTTTTCTTAAGAAAACCGATCCAGTTTTTTTATAAGAAAACCCTAGTTCGTTTTTTTCGGTTCGCTGGTTTTTCCCAGTTTTTCTTTTTAGCGGACGTTCATCCGTACATTCGTTTTAATGAATGGTTTTCGTCCGTTAGTTATAGATAACGAACGCTCGTTCGTTAGCCTGTTCCTCCGTTTTCTTTTTATCGGATTATTCCGCAATTATTTCTGATCGTGATTTCTGATCCGATTTTCGTGCTACATTGAATCCCTAGGTTTCGCGGATCGTCAGCAAGGCAAGTAACACTTTGATCATACTCTTTTCATACCCAGTTTTTATGCATTAGTTTCAATCCTCAAACATTGCATGATTAGGATGTCATTAACATGTGGGTTGGGAAGTAGTTGATGAGGTAGAACCTATTTCCCTGTTACATTCAAACACTTGGGAGTTACTTCTACGCGTTGCTTATATTGCTATGCTATGCTCGTAGATGTGGTTTGGGTGAGTGAAATCCATGACAGATGTGAGATTGTTAATTAATGGTTCAACTTAAGGTGGCAACTTAAATACACATCTGGGTGGATTGAGGCACATGGAGTACCCAGTGTTGCCTGTATTTTTGGAAATCCCGGAGTACCCGTGTCATCTTTCTATGGACCGCCACCCAGGCTCAAAGGGAACTAATATTATTCATGCTAGAAACTTCCGTGTGCAGCCACAAGCTATTATGGGCTCTAGCATAGTTGAGTAAGTTACGTGAAGCTCTTGAAGAGGTGGATCAGCAGGTAGTGGGATTGTAGGTTTGGTATGGTCTGCCCGGAGTAAAGAGTTAATGTTTCTGAAAGACTGTGTCTCGGTCATCCGTTTCTCAAACATCATGTAGTGCGAGAAATCCAATGCAGGCGATCGAGTCTTGTGGGGAAAAGTGCGCAAACCTCTGCAGAGTGTATAAACTAATCATGGTTAGCCGTGTCCCCAGTTATGGACAAATCTTGAGTATCTAGTACTTGGATTATCATAAGTATCTCATCACTCTAAATTAATATTGTTGGTTTGATAATTACTTTAATTGGGATTGAGTTGGAGGAACCTTCTCAATGATGTTTCAACTACCATGATAGTTAAAATAAAATCTATTCCTTTGTTGTAGGGAAAAATTGGCTTTTCGCAAAACTATAACCCTAGAGCTTTCCACCAGCCAAATATGCATGTAGTGATAGCATTATTCTGTTCTTGCTCTACTGTGTTATTTTGCCAGCATATTCCATGTGCTGACCCGTTTCGGGCTGCAACATATTATGTTGCAGACTTTTCAAACAAGGAGTAAGGTTCGTTAGGTCGTTGCCATGCAGCTCAGCTCTGCCGTTGGAGTTGATGGACTCACTTTATCTTCCAAGCCTTCCACTGTTATCGTATTAGATGGCCTTAATCCATATTTATTGTAATAAGTTCTCTTTGGAGACATTTGATGTAATAAGTGTGTGATTGCTACTATGTTATAAATCCTCGAGTACTATGTATGTCAGCATTACCGATCCAGGGATGACACTGAAGCACAGAGACTTGACCGTTTGAGGTCGGGTCGCTACAAGATGGTATCAGAGCACATGCTGAGTGTAGGACACGACCACTAAGCTACAACCATAGATCACTGTTCTCTTCTCATTTCTGACTCCTCTCCATTTTCTATTCTTTAGGATGGCGGATGCAAGGAACAAGTTCGCACAACCGGAGGAAGAATCACCTTTTGGATGACACCTGAAGGAAGTCACTTGGTACCTGAACATAGGAATATCCAGCTTCACCGGGACGTACAACGCCACCTTACCAGAAGAGGAGCAATGGATGATTCAAGTTCAAGTTCCAAGAAGGACCTTTATGCCAGTCACTAAACGCATAGAGTTTTCCTTCGATGCACCAACCTGGAGTCTAGGAAAGAGTATGACAGCTCACATCACCATGGGACGCATTGGAGAAGTTTATCACAAGGAGCTTAAGGATACTATCTACCAGATTTGTGGGTGCCACAATGAGCAATGGGAGATGATCAGCACCAAGAAGGATAGGTCCATCGCAGCTTTCATCCAGGAACTAAACCAACACATTCAACGCTAGGAGAATCAGATATGTGCAGGCATGATAGATTTGAAGAAGGCAATGACTAGGATTGCGGAACTGGATGAAGAACTCAAGGCTACACGTGAAGATTATGAGGAGGAAATTGTCGTACTAGTGGAGAAGAATGACGACCTGATTAAGAAGATCAGAATATTCATGGGAGACCCCACACCAGTAGAAGAAGACGAAGAACCCAATGAGATTCATCCGGAAGACTACATCATCATCGACGACACCGACTCGGACCTAAGCGATGATGAATTTGAAGACGAAGCCGGAGCAGATATCATGGAGTCCGCAACCGAAGAATATTTTTAGTAGGCCACCATATCAGTAGTAGTATTCCACCATGTAAATAGAGTAGTCCGAGCACTTTTGCGATAGTTAGTTTGATTGTATGACTTGATTGATTGATTGAGTGAAATGTTTGTGTTTGTCTCATGTGCATATGGGTAGTGCTTTCTCATTAGACCTCATTCTATTCTAATCTCTCCCCTCTAAAACCATCAGATGCCTCCGAGACGTGACCCCAGATTTGCTTTCCCACCAGAGCTCACTCAGTTGATTCAGCAGCAGAATACCCCGATGCAGTTGTTATTTCAGAACCAAGGCAACAACAACAACAACAACAACAACAACAACAACAACAACAACAACAACAACAACAACAACAACAACAATCCACCACCACCACCACCAGTTGACAACTTAGCCCATTTTCCGAGGTTGCAGCGACCGGTGTTTTCCAGTAGCACCGAGCCTATAGTAGCAGATGATTGGCTCCACAAGATTGGAAGGGAATTAACCACTCCAGGATGTACTGATGCTGAGAAGGTGCGTTTTGCCGCACATCAGTTGGATGGACCAGCAGCATCATGGTGGGAGAATTACACTGTCACCTACCCTATAGCCACGGTGACATGGGACCAATTTCAGCAAGCCTTCCGTACAGCCCATGTCTCAGCTGGAGCCATGAATTTGAAGAAGCGTGAGTTTCACAACTTACGCCAGGGGAACTGTACTGTGGCTCAGTACGTGGATGAGTTTAGCAAGTTATCTCACTATGCCCCTGATGATGTGGCCACAGATGCCACGAAGCAAGAGAAGTTCATGGAAGGGCCGAATGATGAGATGAGTATGCAGTTGATGGTGGCAACATTCACCAACTACCAGGAGTTGGTAGATAAGGCTCTTATGATTGAAGGGAAGCAATAGTAGATTGAAAGCCGTAATAGGAAGTATGGACAAGGGAGGTATAACTCAGGAGCTCAGCAGAAGCCTCGCCTAACCCCGAACTCGAGAGGACTTGTTCATAACCATGGAGGCCACACCCATAATGGAGGGAGTAACCATAATCATACTAGCACAAGGAATGGGAATGGGAATGGAGCAAGCAACAATCAGAACCGCCCAAATCCAGCCACACCCACCAAGAGGGATCTAAGCCACATGACATGTTTCAAGTGCGGGAAGACTGGACACTATGCCATGGAGTGCCCTGAAGGGAAGAATGGAAACGAAAACGGGAGCGCTGGGAAGAAGCCCAATCCATTCAACAAGGGATAGGTGAACCACATTAACATGGAGGAGGTTGAAGAGCAGCCAGACGCGGTTATAGGTAAGTTTTTGGTTAAGTCATTTACTGCTCTTGTTCTTTTTGATACTGGTGCATCGCATTCATACATATCAAGGGAATTCATGGATAAGTTTAAACTACCGACCCAAACCCTTAGGACCCCTCTGTTAGTAAGTTCACCTGGAGCAGAGTATATGGCTAGTCGATGGTGCGACCAGATACCCTTAACCATTGGTAGCCATGTTTTTCTGTCCGACCTAATTATCTTGGACTCACAAGGATTGGACGTGATAATAGGAATGTACTAGATGTCGAAGTACGGAGGAAGCATTGACCGTGTTAGTAAGTCAATTTGTCTCACCACCCTGGAGGGAAAAAGGATCAAGTATATATCTAGGCATGCGCCAAGAAGTAGCCAAGTAAATACCCTCACGGGAGTTGTTCAGGAGGAAGTGCTTGTAGTAAAGGATTACCTAGATGTTTTCCCAGAGGAGTTACTAGGCATGCCACCGGATTGAGATATTGAGTTTTTGATAGAGCTATTGCCAGGCACAGGGCCAATATCCAAGAGACCCTATAGGATGCCCGCGAATGATCTGGAGGAGATTAAGAAATAGATCAAGGAGTTATTGGAGAAAGGTTACATTCGACGGAGTTCATCACCATGGGGAGCCCTAGTGCTTTTGGTCGAAAAGGAGGATAAGTCCCTAAGAATGGTTGTTGATTATCTGACATTGAATGAAGTGACAATCAAGAACAAGTACCCATTGTCGATGATCAATGATCTGTTTGACCAGCTGCAAGGAGCTAAGGTGTTTTTGAAGATCGATCTGCGATCAGGATATCATCAGTTGAAGATATGAGAGAAGGATATACCAAAGACAACCTTCACCACACGGTATGGGCTATACGAATATACGGTCATGTCATTTGGACTGACTAACGCCCCTGCCTATTTCATGAGCATGATGAACAAGGTGTTCATGGAATATTTGGATAAGTTTGTTGTGGTGTTCATTGATGATATAATGGTATATTCGAAGAATGAAGAGGAACACAAGGAGCATTTGCGTTTAGTTCTCGAGAAACTCAGGGAACATCAGTTATATGCCAAGTTCAGAAAATGCGAGTTTTGGTTGAACGAAGTCGGATTCCTTGGACATGTTATATCAGGAGAAGGTATAGCAATAGACCCCACCAAGGTTCAGTCAGTCATTGAATGGTTGGCACCCACTTCAGTTAGCGAGATCCGCAGTTTTCTTGGACTCACGGGATACTACCGTAGATTCATTGAGAATTTTTCAAAGACTGCAAAGCCCATGATAGAATTATTGAAGAAGGATACCAAGATTAAATGGACGGAAGATTGTGAGGCAAGTTTCCAGGAGATGAAGAAACGTTTGACTACAGCCCCAGTGCTGATATTGCCAGATATACGTAAGGATTTTCAAGTATATTGCGACGCCTCTCGCTTAGGACTTGGAAGTGTGCTTATGCAGGACGGAAGAGTTGTTTTGTATGCCTCACGACAACTTAAACCACACGAGTTAAATTATGCCACACATGATTTGGAGCTAGCAGCCGTAGTGCATGCGTTGAAGACTTGAAGACATTACCTTATTGGAAACCATTGTGATGTGTACACTGATCATAAGAGTGTGAAGTACATTTTCACCCAGAAGGAGCTGGACCTTAGGCAGAGAAGATGGTTGGAGCTCATAAAAGATTATGACATGAAGCTTCATTATCATCCAGGAAAGGCCAATGCCATAGCAGATGCCTTGAGCCGGAAGAGTTATGATAATACCCTAATAAGCACGGGATTGCCGAAGGAGTTAGCAGAGGATCTTCGGGAACTTCGATTGGAGATTGTTCCTAGAGGTTTTGTTGCAACAATGGAGGTGCAGACTACATTGTTGGGAAAGATTCGAGAAGCTCAGAAGGATGACAAATAGATTGCCAAGATAAAGGAGAAGATGAGCAAAGGAAGGGCCAACGGTTTTCGTGAGGATGAACACGTCACCTTATGGTTTGAGGACCGTGTTTATGTGCCCAATAACACAGAAATCAGGAAGTTAATACTTCAGGAGGCACATGACTCACCATACTCGATACACCCTGGAAACACCAAGATGTATCTGGATTTGAAGGAACATTTCTGGTGGATGGGGATGAAGAAGGATATCGCCGAGTATGTGACCGTATGTGATGTATGTCAGAGAGTGAAGGCAGAGCATCAAAAGCCAGTAGGATTGTTACAGCCTATGTCGATACCCGAATGGAAGTGGGATAAACATGGCATGGATTATATCACCGGATTACCCAGGACCAAATCAGGATATGATTCTATATGGGTAGTAGTTGACCATTTGACCAAAGTGGCACACTTTATCCCAGTGAAAACAACTTATACTAGTGCAAAGTTGGCCAATATATATATGACCAGGATCGTATGTCTGCATGGAGTTCCTAGGACCATCGTATCGGATAGAGGAACGCAGTTTACTTCAAAGTTTTGGCATCAACTGCACCAAACTTTGGGAACCAGATTGGAGTTCAGTACAACATTCCACCTGCAGATGGATGGACAGACCGAGAGAGTCAATTAGATTCTGGAGGACATGTTGAGAGCCTGTGCGCTCGATTATGGATCTAGTTGGGATGACAATCTGCCTTACGCAGAGTTCTCATACAACAACAGTTACCAAGCCAGTTTGAAGATGGCACCGTTTGAAGCCCTGTATGGACGAAGGTGCAGAACACCATTGATGTAGGATGAAGTCGGAGACCGACAATTGTTTGGACCAGACTTGATCAAAGAGTCCGAGGAGAAGGTTAAACTAATCCGGGATAGACTGAAGATAGCTCAGTCCAGACAGAAGAGTTATGTAGATTCGAAATGCAAGGAGGTAACCTATGAAAATGGAGACCAAGCATATCTGCGAGTATCGCCTTTGCGAGGAGTGAAATATTTTGGAGTTAAAGAAAAGTTAGCCCCGAGATTTGTAGGACCATATCGTGTTTTGGAACGGATGGGAGAAGTTGCCTACAAGTTGGAGTTACCTGAGGGACTGTCAGGAGTTCATGATGTGTTTCACGTTTCCCAGTTGAAGAAGTGCCATGCTGAGATGGCCGACATACCACTAAGAGATGCCGTACCCTTGGAGGCGATTCAGTTGGACAATGACTTGACTTATGAGGAGAAGCCAGTCAAGATTTTGGAGTTTGCTAGTCGAGTCACCCACAGCAAGGTCATTAAGTTTTGCAAAGTTCAGTGGAGCCACCATACCGAGGACGAAGCCACGTGGGAACGAGAGGATGATCTTCGCAAGGACCACCCACACCTATTTTCTAGCCAACCCGAATCTCGAGGGCGAGATTTATCTTAAGGGGGTAGGTTTGTAACATCCCAAATTTTCAATTTGGAATGTTACATAGATCATTCTTGCATATCATATTTTATTGCATTTCGTCTCGCGATCCTCGAAATCCTAAGCAACTCAAGGACCCTCGGAGATAGTTGGGGATTTTCAAGATTTCATATTTGATTTTTATCGAATATTGAAACGAGGATTTTTTATTTTAATTATTTTTCTCTCCAAAGATATTTCATATAAATATATGAGAGGAGATAATATGACTTCTCCAAAAATAAATGAAATATTGGAGGAAAAATATTAAAATCAAATTTTGCTTTTATTGGATTTTATTGCAATTTTGTTTGCATTAGAAAAATTGCACATTTTCAAAATTGCATTTTAGGGCCAAGAAAATGTTCATCTCATTCTAAATATTTTATTTAGACGGAGAAAATTTGTTTTGGCATTTTTAGAATTTCATTTTATTTTCTAGGATTTTTCTGAGTTTCGACGGAATTATTAAAAAAACGCGCCAAGGCCTAGCTGGGCCGAAGCCCAGCTCCGTCCCACCTCCCCGAGCCACCATCTCCTAGCGGGAGACCGCACCGCCACCGCCGCCGAACAGGAGTCCAGCTCGGACTCCATTGCCGCGTCGTGCCCCCTCCCCCAAGGCACCACCCCCTCCTTATATACCCACCCACCCCGCCACCACCGCCTCGCCGCCCGCGCCACGCCGCCCTGCTGCCGCTGCCGCGCCGCCTCGCCCTGCCGTTGCCACCACGCCTCGCTGGACCGACGAGGTAGCCGCCGTTTTTTTAAGAAAACCGATCCGATTTTTTTAAAGAAAACCCTAGTTCGTTTTTTGGTTCGCCGGTTTTTCCCGGTTTTTCTTTTTACCGGACGTTCATCCGTACGTTTATTTTAACGAACGGTTTTCGTCCGTTAGTTACAGTTAACGAACGCTCGTTCGTTAGCCTGTTTGTCAGTTTTCTTTTTATCGCATTATTCCGCGATTATTTCTGATTGCAATTTCTTATCCGATTTTCGTTCTAGTTTATCTTTTCGCTCGTTAGTCGGAATCAGGTGATTCAAACGCCTAGATCTTCATCTCGAGACCCTCTTTCCGCTTAACCAACTTGAAAAAGTTTTTGCTACTGTAAAATTTGACCTAGGTCCAGATTAGTAAACGGATCTTGTTTCTTTCGCCGTTTGAGTTTCGTTGCTCTGTTCGATTTGATTCTTTTTGCAAACCGGAGTTCTTAAGTTGAATTTTCTGGTTAGATCCTCTTATTTGATATTTACCCATGTTTTATTAGCTTGATTGCTTATGTATGCTATTGTTTGTTTGCGATAGAATTCCTAGAGTGCGAAGCATTTTATTTGGAATCTCTAGGTTACGCGGATCGTCAGCAAGGCAAGTAACACTTTGATCATACCCCTTTATCACCTAGTTTTTATGCATTAGTTCCAATCCTCAAACATTGCATGGTTAGGATGTCATTAACATGTGGGTTGGGAAGTAGTTGATGAGGTAGAACCTATTACCCTGTTACATTCAAACCCTTGGGAGTTACTTCTACGCGTTGCTTATATTGCTATGCTATGCTCGTAGACGTGGTTTGGGTGAGTGAAATCCATGACAGATGTGAGATTGTTAATTAATGGTTCAACTTAAGGTGGCAACTTAAATACACATCTGGGTGGATTGAGGCACCTGGAGTACCCAATGTTGCCTGTATTTTTGGAAATCCCGGAGTACCCGTGTGATCTTCCTATGGACCGCCACCCAGGCTCAAAGGGAACTGAGATTATTCATGCTAGAAACTTCCGTGTGCAGCCACAAGCTATTATGGGCTCCAGCATAGTTGAGTAAGTTACGTGAAGCTCTTGAAGAGGTGGATCAGCAGGTAGTGGGATTGTAGGTTTGGTATGGTCTGCCCGGAGTAAAGAGTTAATGTTTCTGAAAGACTGTGTCTCGGTCATCCGTTTCTCAAACATCATGTATTGCAAGAAATCCAACAGAGGCGATCGAGTCTTGTGGGGAAAAGTGTGCAAACCTCTGCAGAGTGTATAAACTAATCATGGTTAGCCGTGTCCCCGGTTATGGACAAATCTTGAGTATCTAGTACTTGGATTATCATAAGTATCTCATCACTCTAAATTAATATTGTTGGGCTGATAATTACTTTAATAGGGATTGATTTGGAGGAACCTTCTCAATGATGTTTCAACTACCATGATAGTTAAAATAAAATCTATTCCTTTTTTGTTGGGAAAAATTGGCTTTTCGCAAAACTATAACCCTAGAGCTTTCACCAGCCAAATATGCATGTACTGATAGCATTATTCTGTTCTTGCTCTACTGTGTTATTTTGCCAGCATATTCCATGTGCTGACCCATTTCGGGCTGCAACGTATTATGATGTAGACTTTTCAGACGAGGAGTAAGGTTCGTTAGGTCGTTGCCGTGCAGCTCAGCTATGCCGTTGGAGTTGATGCACTCACTTTATCTTCCAAGCCTTCTGTTGTTATCGTATTAGATGGCCTTATGCCATATTTATTGTAATAAGTTCTGTTTGGAGACATTCGATGTAATAAGTGTGTGATTGCTACTCTGTTATAAATCCTCGAGTACTGTGTGTGTCAGCATTACCGATCCAGGGATGACACTGAAGCACAGAGACTTGACCGTTTGAGGTCGGGTCGCTACACTAACATCAAAGGACCCATTCAAAAATGGGTACCTAAATCCAAGCATTGATCTCTTGTAGGAGTTTTATTCCGGTGGGGTGTCATGGTTGGTCGATAGTGGAGCAATAAATCATATGACCGGGAGCAAGGACTTGGTGGTGGATGTGCATCCAATTCCATCTATGCCCACCCATGTCCAATTCGGTGATGCTTCAACTTCTAAGGTATTGGGGCTTGGCAAGGCGGTCATCTCTCAAGATTTATCTATTGAGAAGGTCATGCTTGTTGAGTCCCTTGCATACAATTTACTTTCTGTTTGTCAACTTGCACTTATGGGCTTTGCAATATTCTTTGATCTTGATACCGTGGCCCTTTTGTAGAGCAAGACTCTTAAAGTAGCCTTTGTTGGGCATGTCGAGAACGGTCTCTATGTGGTAAACTTTTCAGAGCGACCCAGTAAGACCGCGACTTGCCTAATATCTAAAGTTGATGTGGGTTGGCTTTGGCATCACCGTCTAGCCCACGTCAATATGAGATCTTTGCAAAGTCTCCTCGAAGGGGACCACGTGCGTGGACTAAAAAATGTGAGTTTTGCCAAAGACCGTGCTTGCAGTGCTTGTATTGAAGAAAAGCTTCATGAAACGGCTCACCGACCATCGACTATCATCTACTCAAAGAGGCCCCTGGAGCTTCTTCACATGGATCTCTTCGGTCCTCCATCCTTTGATAGTCTCGGCGGAACAAAATATTGCTTGGTGATTGTGGATGACTACTAAAGATACACATGGGTAAACTTCTTCAAGAGGAAGAGTGAGACTCAACAAACCATCATCAACTTTACAAATGAAGCTCAACGTCAACATGAAGCAAAGATCTTGATGATTAGAAGTGACAACGGCACCGAGTTCAAGAACTACACCTTGGATGAGTTTCTTAGTGATGAGGGGATCAAGCACCAATATGCCGCACCCTATACCCCTCAACAAAATGGTGTTGCAGAGAGGAAGAACCAGACGTTGATGGATGTGGCAAGGACCATGATGGCGGAATTCAAATCTCCGTACAACTTTTGGGCCGAAGCCATCAACACTTCATGTCATGCTTCCAATAGGCTCTACCTCTGCAAAGGCTTGAACAAGACTCCATATGAGATACTTACCGGCAACAAGCCCAACCTCAAGTATTTCCAGGTGTTCGGTTGTAAGTGTTTCATTCTCAAGAAAGGTGTTAGTTTGTCTAAATTCGAACCTAGAGCTCAAGAGGGCATATTTGTTGGTTATGCTACAAACTCTCATGCTTACCGTGTCCTCAACAAGTTCACCAGACTCATTGAGGAGACGTGTAACATGGAGTTTGACGAAAATAACGGCTCCCAACTAGAGCAAAGTGGTTTTTGTGATGTAGGTGATGAAATTCCTCGCCAAGCCATAAGAAGAATGGGGATTGGTCAAATACTCCCCATTGAACAACCCCTTGTGGCCGAAGGAGAAGGGCAATGCTCTACTCAAGTGGAGTCATCACCTACACTAGACCCGCATGATTCTGAAGAACAAAATGAAGACCCTCAACCCAATGAACAACATCAAGGGTAAGATCAACTCCATGGAGATGGTGATGCACCAAATGATGCTCAAGATCAAGTTCATGCCTCCAAGTGCGATCAAGATCAAGAGCAAACTCAAGGTCAAGAGCAAGCTCAAGACAAAGCTCAAGATCAAGAGCAAAATAAAGATGGTGCTCAAGATGTGCAAGATGATCCTCAAATGCCCATTGAGGAACTTTTGGAGCGTCGTGCCTCTAAGGTGGCTTCCAAGCTAAAGCATCAACAACATGTCATGGAGATTTTGCTTGGAAGCTTGAGAAGGGGTAACTACTCATAAAAAAATATCAAACTTTTGTGACAATCACGCGTTTGTTTCGTGTGTTGAACACCAAAAGGTACATGAGGCGCTTGATGATGAGGATTGGCTTGAAGCCATGCACGATGAACTCAACAACTTCGAGCGCAATGAAGTTTGGGAATTAGTGCCAAGGCCAACGGAGGAACATAATGTCATCGGAACCAAATGTATCTTCAAGAACAAGCAAGATGCAAATGGTGTGGTTGTTTGAAAGAAGGCAATATTGGTGGCACAAGGCTACTCCCAAGTCGAGGGTATCGTCTATGGTGAAACCTTTGCCCCCGTTGCTCGTCTTGAATCTATTCGTATGTTGCTTGCATATGCATATACACTTCCGTGATGATGCGTGTTTGTCACAGTAGGTCACGTTTTCTGTCATGCATGTACATCCATGACGATTCTATGACAGAATCAAGATAGTCATACATGTGCTGTCGTAGAAGTGTTCCATGACATTACCGAAATTATCATCACGGAAGTGTCCACTTCCATCACGATAAATGGCGTGTCATGGAAGTGTTTTTGTCAAGGGTAACCGACACGTGGCATCCACCATAACGGGTAGCCGTTAAGCTATCGGGCCCGGTTTTGGATCCGGTAACCCGTTAACAGCCCGGACCAATGAGGATTTTCCACGTGTAAAATTCTCATTGGCCGGAGGTGTTGGGGAATGCAGTAATTTCAAAAAAATTCCTACGCACACGAAAGATCTATCTACGTGATGGATAGCAACAAGAGGGGAAGAGTGTTGTCCACGTACCCTCGTAGACTGCAAGCGGAAGCGTCATGACAACGTTGTTGATGTAGTCGAACGTCTTCACGATCCGACCGATCCTAGCACCGAAGGTACGGCAACTCCGCGATCTGCACATGTTCAGCTCGGTGACATCCCACGAACTCTAGATCCAGCTGAGTGTCAAGGGAGAGTTTCATCAGCACGACGGCGTGATGGCATTGATGATGAAGCTACCGGAACAGGGCTTCGCCTAAGCACCGCTACGATATGACCGAGGTGGATTATGGTGGAGGGGGCCACCGCACACGGCTAAGACAATGATTAACTTGTGTGTCTATGGGGTGCCCCCTCTCCCGTATATAAAGGAGTGGAGGAGGGGGGAGGGCCGACCCTCTATGGCGCGCCCTAGGGGAGTCCTACTCCCACCAGGAGTAGGATTCCCCCTTCCAAGTAGTAGGAGTAGGAGAGAAGGAAGGGGAGGAGAGAGAGGGAAGGAAAGGGGGGGGGCGGCCCCCACCCAATCAGGATTGGGCTAGGGGGCACGCCTCCCACCTTTTCCCTTCCTCTCCTCTATTCCACTAAGGCCCAATAAGGCCCATATACTCCCCGAGGGGTTCCGGTAACCTCCTAGTACTCTGGAAAATGTCCGAACTCATCCGGAACCATTCCGATGTCCAAACATAGGCTTCCAATATATCGATCTTTATGTCTTGACCATTTCGAGACTCCTCGTCATGTCCGTGATCATATCCGAGACTCCAAACTACCTTCGGTACATCAAAACACATAAACTCATAATACTAATCGTCACCGAATGTTAAGCGTGCGGACCCTACGGGTTCGAGAACTATGTAGACATGACCGAGACTCATCTTCGGTCAATAACCAATAGAGGAACCTGGATGCTCATATTGGTTCCTACATATTCTACGAAGATCTTTATCGGTCAAACCGCACAACAACATACGTTGTTCCCTTTGTCATCGGTATGTTACTTTCCCGAGATTCGATCGTCGGTATCTCAATACCTAATTTAATCTCGTTACCGGTAAGTCTCTTTACTCCTTCCTTAATGCATCATCCCGCAACTAACCCATTAGTTACATTGCTTGCAAGGCTTATAGTGATGTGCATTACCAAGAGGGCCCAGAGATACCTCTCCGATATTCAGAGTGACAAATCCTAATCTTGATCTATGCCAACTCAACAAGCACCATCAGAGACACCTGCAGAGCATCTTTATAGTCACCCAGTTATGTTGTCATGTATGATAGCACACTAAGTGTTCCTCCGGTATTCGGGAGTTGCATGATCTCATAGTCATAGGAACATGTATAAGTTATGGAGAAAGCAATAGCAACAAACTAAATGATCATCATGCTAAGATAACGGATGGGTCAAGTCAATCACATCATTCTCTAATGATGTGATCCCATTAATCAAATGACAACTCATGTCTATGGTCAGGAAACATAACCATCATTGATTCAACGATCTAGTCAAGTAGACACATGCTAGTGACACTCTGTTTGTCAATGTATTCACACATGTATTAAGTTTCCGGTTAATACAATTCTAGCATGAATAATAAACATTTATCATGATATAAGGAAATATAAATAACAACTTTATTATTGCTTCTAGGGCATATTTCCTTCAGTTTCCCACTTGCAGTAGAGTTAATAATCTAGATTACATTGTAATGATTCTAACACCCATGGAGTCTTGGTGCTGATCATGTTTTTCTCGTGAGAGAGGCTTAGTCAACGGGTCTGCAACATTCAGATCCGTATGTATCTTGCAAATATCTATGTCTCCCTCCTTGACTTGATCACGGACGGAATTGAAGCATCTCTTGATGTGCTTGGTTCTCTTGTGAAATCTGGATTCCTTTGCCAAGGCAATTGCACCCGTATTGTCACAAAAGATTTTCATTGGACCCGATGCACTAGGTATGACACCTAGATCGGATATGAACTCCTTCATCCAGACTCCTTCATTTGTTGCTTCCGAAGCATCTATGTACTCCGCTTCACACGTAGATCCCGCCACGACGCTCTGCTTGGAATTGCACCAACTGACAGCTCCACCATTTAATAAAAATACCTATCTGATTTGTGACTTAGAGTCATCCGGATCAGTGTCAAAGCTTGCATTGACGTAACCGTTTATGACGAGCTCTTTGTCACCTCCATAAACGAGAAACATATCCTTAGTCCTTTTCAGGTATTTTTCAGGATGTTCTTGACCGCTGTCCAATGATCCACTCCTGGATTAATTTGGTACCTCCCTGCTAAACTAACAGCAAGGCACACATCAGGTCTGGCACACAGCATCGCATACATGATAGAACCTATGGCTGAAGCATAGGGAATGACTTTCATTTTCTCTCTATCTTCTGAAGTGGTCGGCCATTGAGTCTAACTCAACTTCACACCTTGTAACACAGGCAAGAACCCTTTCTTTGCTTGATCCATTTTGAACTTCTTCAAAACTTTATCAAGGTATGTGCTTTGTGAAGGTCCAATTAAGCGTCTTGATCTATCTCTATAGATCTTGATGCCCAATATATAAGCAGCTTCACCGAGGTCTTTCATTGAAAAATTCTTATTCAAGTATCCTTTTATGCTATTCAGAAATTATGTATCATTTCCGATAAACAATATGGCATCTAAATATAATATTAGAAATGCTACAGAGCTCCCACTCACTTTCTTGTAAATACAGGCTTCTCCAAAAGTCTGTATAAAACCATATGCTTTGATCACACTATCCAAGCGTATATTCCAACTCCGAGAGGCTTGCACCAGTCCATAAATGGATCGCTAGAGCTTGCACACTTTGTTAGCACCTTTTGGATCAACAAAACCTTCTGCTTGCATCATATACAACTCTTATTTAAGATATCCATTAAAGAATGCAGTTTTGACATCCATTTGCCAAATTTCATAATCATAAAATGCGGCAATTGCTAACATGATTCGGACGGACTTAAGCATCGCTACGGGTGAGAAGGTCTCATCGTAGTAAACTCCTTGAACTTGTCGAAAACCTTTTGCGACAAGTCAAGCTTTGTAGACAGTAACATTACCGTCGGCGTCAGTCTTCTTCTTGAAGATCCATTTATTCTCTATGGCCAGCCGATCATCAGGCAAGTCAACCAAAGTCCACACTTTGTTCTCATACATGGATCCCATCTCAGATTTCATGGCCTCAAGCCATTTTGCGGAATCTGGGCTCATCATCGCTTCCTCGTAGATCGTAGGTTCGTCATGGTCAAGTGACATGACCTGCAGAACAGGATTACCGTACCACTCTAGTGAGGATCTTACTCTGGTTGACCTACGAGGTTCGATAGTAACTTGATCAGAAGCTTCATGATCATCATCGTTAGCTTCCTCACTTACTAGTGTAGGAATCACCGGAACTAATTTCAGTGATGAACTACTTTCCAATAAGGGAGAAGGTACAATTATCTCATCAAGTTCTACTTTCCTCGCACTCACTTCATTTGAGAGAAAATCCTTCTCTAGAAAGGATCCATTCTTAGCAACGAATATCTTGCCTTCGGATATGTGATAGAAGGCGTACCCAACAGTCTCCTTTGCGTATCCTATGAAGACACATTTCTCCGATTTGGGTTCGAGCTTATCAGGTTGAAGCTTTTTCACATAAGCATCACAGCCCCAAACTTTAAGAAATGACAACTTGGGTTTCTTGCCAAACCACAGTTCATAAGGTGTCGTCTCAACGGATTTTGATGGTGCCCTATTTAACGTGAATGGAGCCGTCTCTAAAGCATAACCCCAAAACGATAGCGGTAAATCAGTGAGAGACATCATAGATCGCACCATATCTAATAAAGTGAGGTTACGACATTCGGACACACCATTACGTTGTGGTGTTCCAGGTGGCATGAGTTGCAAAACTATTCCGCATTGTTTCAAATGAAGACCAAACTCATAACTCAAATATTCACCTCTACGATCAGATCATAGAAACTTGATTTTCTTGTTATGATGATTTTCCACTTCACTCTGAAATTCTTTGAACTTTTCAAATGTTTCAGACTTATGTTTCATCAAGTAGATATACCCATATCTGCTCAAATCATCTGTGAATGTAAGAAAATAACGATATCCGCCGCGAGCCTCAATGTTCATTCGACCACATACATCAGTATGTATGATTTCCAATAACTCTGTTGCTCGCTCCATTGTTCTGGAGAATGTAGTTTTAGTCATCTTGCCCATGAGGCATGGTTCGCAAGTACCAAGTGATTCATAATCAAGTGATTCCAGAAGTCCATCAGAATGGAGTTTCTTAATGCGTTTTACACCAATATGACCCAGACAGCAGTGCCACAAATAAGTTGCACTATCATTATCAACTCTGCATATTTTAGCTTCAATACTATGAACATGTGTATCACTACTATCAAGATTTAGTAAAAATAGACCACTCATCAAGGGTGCATGACCATAAAAGATATTACTCATATAAATAGAACAACCATTATTCTCTGATTTAAATGAATAACCATCTCGCAACAAACAAGATCCAGATATAATGTTCATGCTCAACGCTGGCACCAAATAACAATTATTTAGGTCTAAAACTAATCCCGAAGGTAGATGTAGAGGTAGCATGCTGACGGTGATCACATCGACTTTGGAACCATTTCCCACACGCATCGTCACCTCGTCCTCAGCCAATCTTCTCTTAATCCATAGCCCATGTTTCAAGTTGCAAATATTAGCAACAGAACCAGTGTCAAATACCCAGGCGCTACTGCGAGCATTAGTAAGGTACACATCAATAACATGTGTATCAAATATACCTTTCACTTTGGCATCCTTCTTATCCGCCAAATACTTGGTGCAGTTCTACTTCTAGTGACCAGTCCCTTTGTAGTAGAAGCACTCAGTTTCAGGCTTAGGTCCAGACTTGGGTTTCTTCACTTAAGCAGCAATTGGCTTGCTATTCTTCTTGAAGTTCCCCTTCTTCCCTTTACCTTTTTTCTTGAAACTGGTGGTCTTGTTGACCATCAACACTTGATGCTCCTTCTTGATTTCTACTTCCGCAGCCTTTAGCATTGTGAAGAGCTCGGGAATAATCTTATCCATCCCTTGCATATTATAGTTCATCGTGAAGCTCTTGTAGCTTGGTGGCAGATGTCGGTGGGAACGACACCTATGGGATCACAAGAATCCCTACTATGGTTGTGGGGCACGGGGTCATGAGAAGAGCGGATCAAACAGATAGCACACGGTTCATTTATCCAGGTTCGGTGGTCCTCCTTGGCTGGGATCCCGCCAAGGATCATCATCTTCTAAAGGGTGTATCTGATCTTGAATGTCCTCACAAAGATCTGCATGCCACCATGGGGATGTCTCCCGAATCCTTGCCCCATGGGGGCAGTGGACTCGAGGGTGACTCACTCCGTAGGTGTGGGGCGAGCTCCCATGGCAAGGGTCTTGCTGGGTTTGCTAAAACCGCCTCCCGGCAAGGATCTTGCCGGGGGGGTCAGCTTCGTCCCCTTTTCTCTTTGTGGTCTTGGGCTTGGCATCGTTGTGCTTCTCCTGAGCTTTGTCCTTACCTTGGCTCACCTCCCTTGCCTTGCTCAGTGTGGTGGTGTCCGTGGCTCAGACTGCCCGTGCACAGTTATAAGGGGTACAAAAAGTGTACCCCTCTTTTTGTACACCAACAGGAGCCCCCAGGCCTGGGCCACACGTAAGCGCAGTCGCGTCGTTGGGCTAGGCCCAAAAACGGTGCGCGGGCAGGCGAGGCGGTTTTTACCGCGATAAGTTTCTTCGCGCGCTGCGCTTCCCATGCTTCCCGCGCCTGGCATAGCGTGGGGAGGCGTGCGTGACATGGGCAGCATGCGTGAGGCTGAGCTCCGCATGCATGCGTCACGTCGTAGTAAAGGGGGCGGTTCGCGCCTTCCCCATAAATGGAGGGAGGCGTGGAGGCGCGGCCCATTTACTGAAGGGGCCGAGGCGTGGTCTTCAAGGCGTCCACTCCCCATGATCACGGGGTGGGGAGAGGTCGCCTCACCCGTCGCCTCGGTCCTGCACGCCTGCCACATGGCTCTCATGCGCTTGGGGTGGCGAATGGTGGAGGCGGGAAACCGGGCCGCCGCGGGCTGGGGCGGCCGGTCGGTCCCAGTTCCCTGCGCCTTCCGTGTCTTGATTGGCTGAGCAGGGCGGCCGAGCCCCCTCCCTGTTCTTTTATAAAGAGCGGGAGGGGGGATGGCGTCCCACATTCCTTCATCTCCTCCTCCCTTCAGCTTCTGCTCCCCCCTTCCATCCACCATGGAGAGAGGGAATCCTGGTCCTTCAACGGTGGCGGCGAGGGTCGCCGCTCGACAACGCGTCCCTCCTTCTCCTGCACCCGCGGTGGCAGAGCCAGCCGCGAGGGGAAGGGGGAGGGGGCGAGGCCGTGGGCGAGGCTGAGGCGCTCGGGGAAGAGGAGGACGGGGCGGCGCGCCTGCCTCGCCTCCGCCAGCAGTTCCTCCCCCCATGGAGGGCCACGTTGGGGATGACCCTTGCGAGTTCTTCGTCAGGCTGCGCCGGCCGCCTCGCCGTCGCCTTCGTCTCCCAACTCCATTCGCGCGGGAGATGGAGCTGGATCCACTGGAGTCGTTGTGGCTGCACATGAGGGGTTGCGGGATCAGTGGCACGCGGGCCCGCGTCGACTTCCCCGCCCCTCACGTGATGTATCTCCACCGGGGATGGAAGACGTTTTCCCAAATCCACTGCTTGACGGAGGGGCTCACTCTCCATTTTAAGCTGATGGAGGGTGGCCTTCTCTCCGTCAAGGTCTTCGGGTGCTTTGGGACCCGTGCAAGGTGCTGCGTGGAGAGCTCTTCTGATAGTGAAGACTCCTCCTCGGGCAAGATTGACGAGGAGGACAGCGGGAGCGACGACGAGGGTAGTAGGCGGCAGGATGACGGGTCCGATTAGGTGTCGGGCGCCGCTCCGTGCGGCACCGGCGACCCCATCATCCGTGTCGCCGGCTCCCTAAACTTCTCGGGGTCATCTCCTTGGGCGGCTGGCATTGGGAGGATGTGGAAGAGGAAGAGGGTGGGCGGCAAGGCTGTCAAATCGGAGTACGCGGGCACCGACGCCCTCGACGCGTGCTGACGTCCTGCCGCCTGGTCTTCGAGCTCTGCTTCCGGCGTTGCCATCACCATCTAGCCTTCGGACGGCCACCAAGATGTTCTCTTGGCGTCTTCTGCCACCCGTAGCTCGCCTAGGCGCCCCTTTTGCCCTTTTCGCCTCCTTGACCTGCCTCCTGAGGAGAGGGACAAGAAAGAGATTACGGGCACCTTATCTCTTTTTAGTTTGTAAGCCTTCGGGCCTTAGCTGAATTTAAAACTTGTAATCCCATCATTCATGTTTTTCATTCCCTATGGACTGTACCTGAGTGGAATGTTTTTAATGAAAAAGGGATGCTTGCCGGGTCATTTGTTTGTGGGTAGAACCCATGACAAGGAGTAAATCCTTGATATCCTTAAGATAAACATTTCCTTGCCCGGCAACAGGCCTTGCTGTCTCCCAACTTCACTCGACCTTTCTCACACCTTTGGCGGAGGCAGGGATGAGGTGGGTTCAGGCTCCTTATTTCATCCTCTCGCTGCCGCGACTACTACCAAACCTGGCCCCAGGAACGAGCCCTAGGGCCTAGAGTTAGGGGAGCATGGTAGTTTTAGGAAAAAACGAGGTTTCACATACCTCAGTCCATAAGGGAATGCATGATAAGGGATGAAGAACTTATCTGAAGCTGTAGCCCCCGGCAACTCTGGTTTGCTGTGGGTGAATCTTTGCTCTTGCAGCCCCCGGCAATACTGGCTTGTCGGGGTCTAGATGCTGGTCTGTCCCTCTTCTCTTTTTCGTCCTCAAGTGATCCGGCAAGGATACCTGTGAGTCCTGCGAACCAAAGAAGACGAAAGAACGGCAAAGAGACGCACACTCGACCTCTAAGCTTGGTGTTAGTCGCCGCTAAGCACTATCAACCCTAACCAAGGACGAGACTCGACCTAGCATGCATGCTATAACTTAGGGCGCCAGCGCTTCATTTATTTATGCTCAGGGTCTGCGCCTGGCTTTGTACAAAGGGTTACATGCATCATCGGCAATGCTTGTAAAAAAGGTGGATTGCCGGGGGGGTCGGCAAGCCGCGCCTTACGGGTAAAACTTGCGAAGATGCTCAATGTTCCAGGAGTTACTCACTGGAACGGTATCTTCGGTCTCCAGGCGGACTGCACCGGGCCTGGTGACTCGTATTACCCGATAAGGGCCTTCCCACTTTGGTGTCAACTTGTTGGAATTCTTGGCCGATTGAACGCGCCGAAAACAAGGTCGCCTTCCTCAAGGCTTCGGGCATGAACCTTGCGGCTATGGTAGCGGCGCAAGGCTTGCTGGTAGCGTGCTGCTCTCACAGCCGCCCGAAGACGATCTTCCTCAAGGAGCATTGCGTCATCTTGCCGCAGTTGCTCTTGCTCAAGCTCATCATAAGCGAGCACTCGAGGTGACCCGTATATGAGTTCAGTGGGGAGAACTACTTCTGCCCCGTATACCAGGGCAAAGGGTGTCTGGCCGGTGGCTCGATTTGGCGTCGTCCTGATCGACCAAAGAACCACCGGCAACTCATCAATCCAGCGCCTTCCACTCTTGTGCAGCCTGTCAAAGGTCTTGGTACTTAAGCCTCGCAGTACTTCCGCGTTTGCCCTCTCAGCTTGACCATTGCTTCGTGGGTGAGCAACGGAAGCGAAACAGACTTTGCTGCCGAGGTCTTGGATATATTGCCTGAAGGTGCGGCTTGTGAACTGTGTGCCGTTGTCGGTGATGACCCTGTTGGGTACACCAAAACGGCACACTAGTCCCTTGAAGAACTTGATGGCTGACTGAGCTATGATCTTCCTCACTGCCTCCACCTCCGGGCACTTTGTGAACTTGTCGATTGCAACATACAAGTACTCAAAGCCCCCGACAGCACGGGGAAAGGGCCCAGTATGTCGAGCCCCCAGACCAAGAAGGGCCAGGAGATAGGAATGATTTGAAGGTCTTGAGCTGGCTGATGAAGCTTCTTTGAATGGAACTGACACGTTTCACACTTGGTGACTAGTGTCGTTGCATCCTGGAGGGCGGTGGGCCAGAAGAAGCCTTGCCGAAATGCCTTGCCGGCAAGGGCTCTTGACCCGATGTGGGATCCACATATGCATCCGTGTATCTCCGCCAACAGCTCCAGTCCTTCCTCCCGAGGGATACACTTCAATTTCACACCGTTCGTCCTCTTTCTGTACAGGACGTCATCGATGAACTGGTAGATGGTAGAGCGACGGGTTACTTTTTCCGCTTCTTCCTGCTCTTCAGGAAGTTCCCCTGTTTGGAGGAATCGGACGGTATATTGTGCCCACGCTGGAGCCTGGGGCTCGACGGCGAGGACTAAAGGCATTTCCTCCGCTATGGGAGCAGCTGTCTTGACGGCAAGATCTTGACGCTCCGTCGGAGCTAGCCGTCCCGTGGCGGGTTCAGTGTCCCCGGCAACATCCTTGTCGGTGGCTCCGGGGAGCTCGGCGGGAAAGTACTTGTCGGGTCCTGATTTCCTCCTCTTGTTCTGCTCTGTTGATGGATCAACGGATGGTTGAGTTAGCTGGTGCACAAAGGTACCTAGTTCCACAGGTAGCTTGAGGGCAGCGCGTTTTGGCAGGTAATCAGCGATATCGTTCTCCGCTCGGGGAACGTATTCAGCCTGTATACCGTCGAAATGCTCTTCCAGCTTTCTCACTTCATTGACGTAGGCCTTCATCATCGGGCTCTGGTAGTCCTTGTTGACTTGCTTGACGACGAGCTGTGAGTCGCCCCTACCGATGAGCTTCTTGATTCCGAGGTCTGCTGCGATCCTAAGACCGGCAAGCAGCCCTTTGTACTCTGCCATATTTTTTGTTGACACCTCCCTGGGGAAGTGCATCTGGATCACGTACTTGAGGTGCTCTCTGGTGGGCGCGACAAGCAGTACGCCAGCCTCGGCGCCGTGTAAGGAGAAAGCTCCATCAAAGTTCATGATCCAACTGCAACTTGCCTCCTTGCCGGGGAGAGCAGTCTCTTGGGCTTCTTCGTCAGGCGTTGCGGTCCACTCTGCAATGAACTCCGCCAGGACTCAGCTCTGAATCGTCGAAGTACTTTCAAACTTGAGGCCAAAGCTGGACAGCTCCAGTGCCCATTCCACAATTCTTCCCGTTGCATCTAGATTGTGCAATATCCGTTGCAGAGGGAGGCGAGTGACGACAGTGATCTCGTGTGCCTGGAAGTAGTGACGCAGCTTCCTCGAGGCCATAAGAAGGCCGAAGAGCAGTTTCTGCACGCCGGAGTACCTTGATCTAGCTCCCTGCAGGAGGGAACTAACAAAGTAGACCGGGTGCTGCATCATTCTCTTCTTCGGTGGCACTTCAACTAGCTTTGTCGTCTCTGCATTGGTGGTGTCGGGCTCTGTCGCTGCCATTACCTCATTGTCAACCTCTCTCTGCGCCACTAGTGCGGCGCTGACCACCTGGTTTGTTGCCGCCAGGTATAGCAGCAACGGCTCCTGTGGCCTAGGCGCAACTAGTATTGGCACAGAGGAGAGGTACTTCTTCAAATCTTGCAATGCTGCTTCGGCTTCTGGCGTCCACTCCATCGGGCCTGCCTTTTTCAAGATCTTGAAAAATGGAAGGGCGTGCTCGGCAGACTTGGAAATGAATCTGCCCATGGCGGCGACGCAACCAGCAAGCCGATGCACATCCTTGATTCGCTTGGGTGCTTCAATCTGCTCTATAGCTTTGATCTTGTCCGGATTGGCCTCTATCCCACGCTGTGATACAAAGAACCTAAGAAGCTTGCCGGACGGGATGCCAAAGACGCACTTCTCAGGGTTCAGCTTGAGATTGATCTTGCGCAGGTTTGCAAATGTTTCTTGCAAATCCGGTATGAGGGTTGCCCTGTCCTTGGTTTTGACCATTATGTCATCCATATAAGCTTCCATATTTCTATGGAGCTGGGGTTCAAGACCAATCTGGACCGCCCTTGCAAACGTCGAACCAGCACTCTTCAGCCCGAAAGGCATCCGCATGAAACAATACGTACCACATGGGGTGATGAATGCTGTTTTCTCTTCGTCTTCTCTTGTCATGAAGATCTGGTGGTAGCCGGAGTAGGCGTCGAGGAATGACAACAGATCACACCCAGCTGTGGAGTCAACAATTTGGTTGATGCGCGGCAACGGGAAGGGGTCCTTAGGACAAGCCTTATTGATATCTGTGTAATCAATACACAGCCTCCACTTCCCATTAGCCTTGCGCACTACGACCGGATTGGCCAACCACGTTGGATGGAGCACTCCTCTTATCAAACCCGCTGCTTCTAGTTTTTGGATCTCCTCTGTGATGAACTCTTGTTGTTCCAAAGCTTGCTTTCTGACCTTCTGCTTGACGGGCCGCACATGAGGACAGACAGCAAGGTGGTGCTCAATCACCTCCCTGGGAACGCCGGGGATGTCGGAAGCTTGCCGTGCAAACATTCACCCACAAATGTGGGTAACGAGTGCGTCTTCCTATTTGTCGTCAAGGGTGGAGCTTATGGTGAAAGCCCCTCCCGTGCCGTCCTCATTGACAGAAACCTTCTTGGTTCCCGGCGGTATGGCCCTGGGCTTCTTGTTTCCGCCGGTGGATCTCTCTGGCACGTCCTCGATGGGAGCGCTACACTCCGAAGAGGTGCGCTTGCCGGAGTGGGTGTCCGAGGTCTCAGCGGTCTTCTTCTTCTTCTTCCCTCATGGGGTCCCAGCGGCAGGAGCAAGTGCCCTAGTGACGGCAGCTGCTGCAACTGCTTGCTGGTATAGTTGGTCAGCACAAATCAGCGCATCTTTCTTATCGGAGGGGATGGTGACGATCGTCATAGGTCATGGCATCTTTAGGGTGTTGTAGGCGTAATGTGACGCCACCATGAACTTGGCCAGCGCTGGGCGGCCAAGGATCCCGTTGTATGGCAAGGGGATCTTGGCAACATCAAACACGATCCTCTCCATCCTGTAGTTCAGATCGCTTCCAAAAGTCACGGGAAGCATGACCTTTCCCTTAGGTTGGCTTCTTCCCTGGTTGACCCCCTGAAACGTGCCCGTCTCTTCGAGGTCTCCATCAGGAATCTGCAGTTTCTCGATCACGGCAGGCGAGATCAAGTTCAGACCGGCTCCGCCATCGACTAGCATCTTTGTCACCTTGAGGTTGCGTATTGTTGGTGAAACCAACAATGGCAAGCACCCGACCGCAGTAGTGCGATCAGGGTGATCCTCAGTGTCAAAAATGATAGGTGTGCTGGACCACTTCAGCGGCCTTTGGGCATCGAACGACGGCTTTGCCGCTGTAATCTCTCGCACCCACTATTTAAGCTAGCGGTGAGAAGTATGCAGTGAAGCGCCGCCGTCGACGCACATGGCCTCTGTAGCTTTCTGAAACTCTTGGTCGCCGGATTCGTCGTCCTCTTCATGATCGTCGTCTTCTGGCTTTTTTCACGGCCCCGGGCGGGCCTCTCCTGTTGTTTATCCTTGCCGCGACGGCCCGCCTGGCCATCACGCTTGTTGCCGGACCCCTCAGCACTGTCTTGGCCCTTCTCCTTGTCCCGCCTCTCATATTCAGCCCTCTGCTTCTCAGCGAGGAGCTCAACCTGTTGGCAGTCTTGGAGAGCATGGCCTTTGGTGCGATGGATCTTGCAGTATCGCTTGTCGGAGTTTCCTGGCTTCTCAGCAACCGCCAAGGCCCGGCAGGTGACACATCCGGCAATTTCCTTGCCGGGGTCATCTGCCTTGGTTTTCTTGGTGGAGCCGGTGTCACCAGATCCCTCGACGGCAAGCACGGCTTTACCTTTGCGCTTCCTGTTGCGGCGCCGGCCCTTCTTCACCGGGGCGGCAGTATCTTCATCTAAGGAGTCGGTTTCCACGCCGGCGTCTTCGCCGGGGTACTTCCTTCCCTCTTCAGCCCGGGCACATCTGTCAGCAAGAACATAGAGTTCTGCTACATCTTTCACCTTGTTCATTGCCAGCTCTTCGCGCATCTTGCGTTTACACACGTTCTGATGGAACGCGCTGATGATGGCGGCAGGGTGAACATCAGGGATATTGTACTGTATCCGGCTGAACCTCTGTATATACTTGCGGAGACTCTCGTCTCCCTTCTGGGGAATGACGTGCAGGTCGCTCGCTTGGCCATGGGCTTGGTGGCCTCCAGTAAAGGCTCCCACAAACTCATGGCACAAATCCGACCAGGAGGAAATAGAGTCTACCGGCAAGTGCATCAACCATGACATGGCGTTGGGTTTGAGAGCCAACGGAAAGTAATTCGCAAGCACCTTATCATCGCGGGCTCCAGCAGCTTGCATCGCAATGGTGTAGATGACGAGGAACTCGGACGGGTGGGTCTTGCCGCTGTACTTTTCGCCCACGTCAGGTTTGAAGGTGCGGTGAGTGGGCCACTGGAACTGTCGCAGCTCACGGGTAAAAGCTGGACAGCCTACCTCGTAAGGTAGGCCTCCAGGGCTCTCCGGTGCCGGGTGGTTCACAGCAGGCCCTGCTCGCCTGTCTGACTGGTGGCGCGCTCCGTGCCGGCGCTCGATAGTGGTTCGAGCGTCTTCATGTTCTCGTTCCTGAAGGACTTGGCGTTGGTCACAGTGGGTCCGCGGGTCGGACGATGTTATGGAGATTTCGTCGCCCATAACGTCGTGACGGGCTGGAGTCCGCGGTACCGGGCGAGGAGGAGGCGAGTGCACCATGGTCGCGGCGCTGCCGGCTTTCCTACCACTGGTGCGTGGGACTCTGTCGGAGCGTCGACCCGGGGGATCCACCAGACTTGGTTCGTCTTTGTTGGCCACCGCAACAAGGCTTCAGATAGTGGCTCTCCATTTGTCGAGTTTCCCCGTAGTGGGAGGAAAATCGAGGAGCAACTGCGCGCGCGCCAGGGCTTCTACTGGCGTTGGTGGCAGCGAAACCTGCACGGATCGCGACGCGCTTCGACTTCTGACCATGTCAGAAGGAGCTCTATCATGACCCCGCGGTCGCATGCCATCTTCACCAGCGCCTCGGCGAGCGGGCAGGTCTTCTACCTCCCGGGAGTGGCACTCGGGGCTCTTCCCGCGACACGCCTGGGGTCTTCGGCGTGATTACGCCGTTCGTCGCATGCCGCTTGAGAGGAGCGCGCCGTCGGTGCCGGCGTGGGAGTCTTGGAGGCCCTCGCATCACCTTTGGGCGGGGTGGCAGCGATCTTGGAAGGCCCCGCGCCACCCGTGGAGGGCCTGGCTCCGTATTTGGATTTGGCGGCGTGCGGCCCGTTGCCAGGCGCACGAACATCGCCGCCTCCCCAACTCCGGTTGCTTGGACGGTGTTGGTGTTCGCGAACAGCGCCCCGGGTCCTTTTTGCGACCGGTCCGCTGCGCGCCCGCGTCGGGACGGGATGTCCGGCTTCCGATGGGCCAACCGCCACCGTCTTCTTCTTCTTGGGCACCATGACGATGAAGAAGCATCGAACTAACTGCTAAAGCCAATTCTCACAACTGCTTTCTCCTACATGGCGCGCCAAAGATGTTGGTGGGAACGACACCTATGGGATCACAAGAATCCCTACTACGGTTGCGGGGCGCGGGGTCGTGAGAAGAGCGGATCAAATAGATAGCAGATGGTTCATTTATCCAGGTTCGGGCCGCGAGGATGCGTAAAACCCTACTCCTGCTTTGGTGGATTGTATATCTGTGTTCTTGAGCTAGCTATGGGGCGTGAGGAGCTCCAAAAAGCCGAATCCTCCTCCTGGTCGCCTCGGGCCTCCTTTTATAGGGAAGGGGTTGCCACAGTGGCACACAGGAGGTGGAAAGGGTACAGTGATGCGAGGTTATCCCTCGCATTACATGACAAGGCGCATTTAATGCGTCTTGCCCAGGTGTCCTTGCTTTATCGGGGACGGGGGAGAGCCCTGTCTTGTCCGTCGCCGCTCCCTCTCGTGTCGACAAGCGCCCTGGCCAGCGTCGCCCGCAGTGCCATGTAGGTAGGCAGGCAGCTGAGGTGGCGCAATGATGGGTCTCCACGAAGATCCGCATGCCGCCACGCAGGTGCCTGCCCAGCTGGTTGGGTCAGCAGCTGCATGCGAACGGCGGTGGAGGTTTGACTGGCGTGGGCCTGATGGTGGCCCTACGGGTGTTCTTGTCAAGGGCCTTGCCGGGGCCCCGGCAAGGGTCTTGCCGTGGCGTCTGCTGTCATCCCCGGCAAGGCTCTTGCCGGGGGCCTTGTGGTCCTCCTTGGCTGGGATCCCGCCAAGGATCATCATCTTCTAAAGGGTGTATCTGATCTTGAATGTCCTCACAAAGATCTGCATGCCACCACGGGGATGTCTCCCGAATCCTTGCCCCATGGGGGCAGTGGACTCGAGGGTGACTCACTCTGTAGGTGTGGGGCGAGCTGCCACGGCAAGGGTCTTGTCGGGTTTGCTAAAACCGCCTCCCGGCAAGGATTTTGCCGGGGGGTCCGCTTCGTCCCCTTTGCTCTTTGTGGTCTTGGTCTTGGCGTCATTCTGCTTCTCCTGAGCTTCGGCCTTACCTTGGCTCACCTCCCTTGCCTTGCTCAGTGTGGTGGTGTCCGTGGCTCAGACTGCCCGTGCACAGTTATAGGGGTACAAAAAGTGTACCCCTTTTTTGTACACCGACAACAGTGATTGAAGAACTCTGTCAATGACACTATCATCAGGAAGATTAACTCCCAGCTGAGTCAAGTGGTTGTGGTATCCAGACATTCTGAGTATATGTTCACTGACAGAACTATTCTCCTCCATTTTGCAGCTGTAGAACTTATTGGAGACTTCATATCTCTCAATCCGGGTATTTGCTTGAAATATTAACTTCAACTCCTAGAACATCTCATATGCTCCATGCCATTCAAAACGTCGTTGAAGTCCCGGTTCTAAGCCGTAAAGCATGGCACACTGAACTATCGAGTAGTCATCAGCTTTGCTCTGCCAGGTGTTCACAACATCTGGCGTTTCTCTTGCAGCGGGTTTGTCACCTAGCTGTGCTTCCAGGATGTAATTCTTCTGTGTAGCAATGAGGATAATCCTCAAGTTACGGACCCAGTCCGTTTAGTTGCTACCATCATCTTTCAACTTAGCTTTCTCTAGGAACGCATTAAAATTCAACGGAACAACAGCACGGGCCATCTATCTACACCAACATAGACATGCAAAATACTATCAGGTACTAAGTTCATGATAAATTAAAGTTCAATTAATCAAATTACTTAAGAACTCCCACTTAGATAGACATCTCTCTAATCATCTAAGTGATCACATGATCCATATCAACTAAACCATGTCCGATCATCGCGTGAGATGGAGTAGTTTTCAATGGTGTACATCACTATGTTGATCATATCTACTATATGATTCACTCTCGACCTTTCGATTTCAGTGTTCCGAGGCCATATCTGCATATGCTTGGCTCGTCAAGTTCAACCTGAGTATTCTGCGTGTGCAAAACTGGCTTGCACCCATTGTATGTGAACATAGAGCTTATCACACCCGATCATCACGTGGTGTCTCGGCACGACGAACTGTAGCAATGGTGCATACTCAGGGAGAACACTTGTACCTTGAAATTTAGTGAGAGATCATCTTATAATGCTACCGCCGAACTAAGCAAAATAAGATGCATAAGGATAAACATCACATGCAATCAATATAAGTGATATGATATGGCCATCATCATCTTGTGCCTTTGATCTCCATCTCCAAAGCACCGTCATGATCACCATCGTCATCGGCTTGACACCTTGATCTCCATCGAAGCATCGTTGTCGTCTCACCAACTATTGCTTCTACGACTATTGCTACCACTTAGTGATAAAGTAAAGCAATTACATGGCAATTGCATTTCATACAATAAAGCGACAACCATATTGCTCCTGCCAGTTGCCGATAACTCTGTTACAAAACATGATCATCTCATACAATAAAATTTAGCATCATGTCTTGACCATATCACATCACAACATGCCCTACAAAAACAAGTTAGACGTCCTCTACTTTGTTGTTGCAAGTTTTATGTGGCTGCTACGGGCTGAGAAAGAACCGTTCTTACCTACGCATCAAAAACCACAACGCGGTATAGTGATTGCTTTTTGATCTTCAGAAAGAACCCTGTTCATTGAATCCGATTCAACTAAAGTTGGAGAAACTGACACCCACCAGCCACCTATGTGCGAAGCACGTCTGTAGAACTAGTCTCGCGTAAGCATATGTGTAATGTTGGTCTGAGCCGCTTCATCCAACAATACCACTGAATCAAGAATCAACTAGTGATGGCAAGCAATATGTATATACCCACGCCCACAACTCCTTTGTGTTCTACTCGTGCATATAACATCTACGCATAGACCTGGCTCTGATGCCAATGTTGGGGAACGCAATAATTTCAAAAAGTTTCCTACGCACACGCAAGATCTATGTAGGTGATGCATAGCAACGAGAGGGGAAGAATGTTGTCCATGTACCCTCGTAGACCGTAAGCGGAAGCGTTATGACAACACGGTTGATGTAGTCGAACGTCTTCATGATCCGACCGATCCTAGCACCGAAGGTGCGGCACCTCCACGATCTGCACACATTCAGCTCGATGACGTCCCACGAACTATAGATCCAGCTGAGTGTCAAGGGAGAGTTTCGTCAGCACGACAGCGTGATGATGGTGATGATGAAGCTGGCGGAACAGGGCTCCGCCTAAGCACCGCTACGGTATGACCGAGGTGGATTATGGTGGAGGGGGGCACCGCACATGGTTAAGACAATGAACAACTTGTGTGTCTATGGGGTGCCCCCTCCCCTGTATATAAAGGAGTGGAGGAGGGGGGAGGGCCGGCCCTCTATGGCGCGCCCTAGGGGAGTACTACTCCCACCAGGAGTAGGATTCCCCCCTTCCAAGTAGTAGGAGTAGGAGAGAAGGAAGGGGAGGAGAGAGGGAAGGAAAGGAGGGGCCGGCCCCCACCAAATTCGGATTGGGCTAGGGGGGCGCGCCTCCCACCTTTTCCCCTCCTCTCCTCTATTCCACTAAGGCCCAATAAGGCCCATATACTCTCCGGGGGGTTCCGGTAACCTCCTGGTACTCTGGAAAATGCCCGAACTCATTCGGAACCATTCCGATGTCGAAACATAGGCTTCCAATATATTGATCTTTATGTCTCGACCATTTCGAGACTCCTCTTCATGTCCGTGATCATATCTGGGACTCCGAACTACCTTCGGTGCATCAAAACACATAAACTCATAATACCAATGGTCCCCGAACATTAAGCGTGCGGACCCTACGGACTCATCTTTGGTCAATAACCAATAGCGGAACCTGGATGCTCATATTGGTTCCTACATATTCTACAAAGATCTTTATTGGTCAAACCGCACAACAACATATGTTGTTCCCTTTGTCATCGGTATGTTACTTTCCCGATATTCGATTGTCGGTATCTCAATACCTAGTTCAATCTCGTTACCGGTAAGTCTCTTTACTCATTCCGTAATGCATCATCCCGAAACTAACCCATTAGTTATATTTCTTGCAAGGCTTATAGTGATGTGCATTACCGAGAGGGCCCAGAGACACCTCTCTGATATTCGGAGTGACAAATGCTAATCTTGATCTATGCCAACTCAACAAAGACCATCGGAGACACCTGTAGAGCATCTTTATAGTCACCCAGTTACGTTGTGACGTTTGATAGCACACTAAGTGTTCCTCCGGTATTCGGGAGTTGCATGATCTCATAGTCATAGGAACATGCATAAGTTATGGAGAAAGCAATAGCAACAAACAAAGTGATCATCGTGCTAAGCTAACGGATGGGTCAAGTCAATCACATCATTCTCCAATTATGTGATCTCGTTAATCTAATGACAACTCATGTCTATGGTCAGGAAACATAACCATCATTGATTCAACGAGCTAGTCAAGTAGAGGCATACTAGTGACACTCTGTTTGTCTATGTATTCAAACATGTATTAAATTTCCGGTTAACACAATTCTAGCATGAATAATAAACATTTATCATGATATAAGGAAATATAAATAACAACTTTATTATTGCCTCTAGGGCATATTTCCTTCTAGAGGAAACACGTGTTGGCTCACCATTGGGACAGATGTCATCCATTCATTGGACAGGAGGCGCCTATGACACGTCGACACATGGCACAGCGCAACAGAGGCCCATTCCGGTGTAAAGGCCGGCCCGTTTGACTTGGTCAAAAGGTAATAGGTGGGCCCATGGAAGGCCTGTTAACGACTTGTTCGTATATAGCCCATTTACGGCCCGCTAACTCACGGCCCGTTACGGCCTATCGGAATTAAGCCTAGTAGCTTCATCTGGGCCGTCCAATATGATCCCAGCTCGTTGTAACTTCCGACCCATGTATGGCCCATGATGTCTTTCAGCCCATACGAGGCCATTTGTAAATCTTGGCCCATTAATGGCCCGTGGTGAATCTGGCCCGCAATGAAAAGTGTACCGCTTTATACCCATTAATGGCCCATTATTCCATTGGGCCGTTTCCAACCCGTGTTATCTGTCGGCCTTCTTAGGGCCCATTTATTCTTGGGCTCATTTCCAGCATTTGGTTACTTATGGCCCGTTACTGGCCTTTTCTGCTTGTGCGTCAAATTCAGCCCGTGGTTACAATCGGCTCGTTTGCGGCCCGTTAATCCGTTGGGCCGTTTTCATAGCATCATCAAATATGGCCGATTAACGACGGCACATTATGGTTGGCCCATGAACGGACGATTCCAAATCTAGCCCATTTACGGCCCATAATGCGGTCTATTATTGGCCCATGTTTGGCCGATCGATCATACGACCCGTGGAAGGCCCATTGATGCTACGGCCGTAGAAGGCCCATTGTTTCTCTAGCCCTTAGAAGGCCCATTGTTTCTACGACCCGTAGGAGGCCCATGGTAACTATAGTAAATATGTAGCCCATGGTTATTGTGGCCTAGTTTTAAAAATAGGTTATTGCGGCCACTGGCAAACCGCGGAAAAAGAACTGCACTGACTAGAAGCAAATAAATAAACAAGACAACAAGGAAATAAATAAGCAAGCAACTTACGCTAGGCTATCACGGCTATTACACATATTACATTCACTAGGCATCAAAGTTTGCCACCACTACAAATATAGGGAACAAAGCAGCATATCATATACACTGGTTCTCAAAGTTGGCGACCAGTGCAAATAAATGCCGCAACAAAACAAGTCCAGAACGGAAACCACTTCAGAAGTGCTCAAGAAACAATATCCTGGGTACCCATAATGCTGGCAAGATGCTTAGCAAGATTATTAACTTTCTCTTGTTTGGCTCTTAAATCCTCCAGCACTTGATGTTGCACCAGAAAGTATGCATCTGAATTCTGCAGGGACTTCCTCAGTCCTTCGGCTTCCTGTCGCATAACATCTGATCAATGTCTTTCAACTTGAAGTTGAGACTCAAGAAGTCAAACTGATTCAGGCAGCAAGTTCGAAGAGCTGGTTCTAGAAGTAGTAGCCAGTAACTCGAACACTACATCAAGACGGGACTTTGTGGTTGTCTCAGTGTCTTCAATATATTTTTTATCGGCTTTCTTGGAGACCAACAAGGATGTCTGAATATCTTGAACCTTATCTACATTACTTCCTTTACCATTGCATAACGGGGTACTCTTCTCCAATATTTTATCCGCGTTCTAAAAGAGAAACAAACAAACACATCATAGGTTTATCATGTTGTATATGAAACTCATTTTGGTAAACCGGTTCAGTAGTAAGGTGGACAGGACAATAGCATGAAACAAACATATATCTATGTAGTATAGTCACTGTATGGTCTATATCATTCTAGTTTATGTTGCCAAATCAAGATAGAGATAGTTCGAATCATATCTATTTAAGACAAATCAACATAGATAGAATATAAGTGTGGGAAACTACACAACAATAACAACACTTGTAATGTGCATGGCATGAGAACATAACTGTTTATTCAATTGAAACTGAAATCAACATTGAGCAAGTTACAACAGCAAACACATTAAAGAAACATGTTTTAAAACATACCTGTTGTGCCATTGGAGTTCAACTACATCCTTCAAATTTGAAATTAGTTGGTACAAGTAAATACAGTGATGCAAGAGCAAAATAGTATGAACCATAGCTACGGAACCTGACATGAGAACAATTCTTCTTCTACTTTAAGCATTGACTTGGGGTTCGGAGTAGTGGTCCTTGTGCTTTTGGCACTGCAGTGGCCTTACTAACTACTCGTGTTTGGGTGCTCTATGGTGGAGACGGTGATGTGTCAACTAGAACTGGGTTACTATCTGCTGGGGTTGGGGTTAGAAGGGGTGTAGCTGGTTCTCTATCCAACTGGGTAGGGGTACAATCTGCGTGAGTCTGGGTTATGTGTGGTGGGGTTGGTTCTTGGGCAAGTACAACCGTGGTTCTATCTGCATCGACAGGTAGCACGATCTTTTCTGAAGACCATGTTTTTACTCACATAGATACTGCCATCACCCCCTCCAATTGAAATGGCTGGTAAACAAGAAAAGAAATTGAATGCATAGACATTGTAAGATAGACAGGTGCAATGGATAGTAGGGAAGAAAACAGGGCATGAAATAATTCACATTTATGTTGTCTAACCAAACAGAATAGCAGGACATAATTTCACATATATGATGGCTAATTAAACAGGGTAGCATGACACAATTTCACATGTATGATGGCTAACTAAACAGGATAGAATGACATACTTCAAAATACGATGACTATCTAAACATGATGATGTGATATAACTATACGATGTGTCTATTAAAGTGGTTGGCATGCCATAAATCACAAACATGCCATCGATGGAAACATGATGGCATGATATAATTCACAGATAGAATAACATAATTCAAAATATGATGACTATGTAAACAGGATGAGATGATATAACTGTATTATGTCTTTAGAAAATGGGTTGGCATGCCATAATTCAGATACATGATGTCTATGTAAACATCATGGCATGATATAATGCAAATATATGATTTATATACTAAGCAAGTGAGCAGAGGGCAATCACATATATGATGTGTCAACTAAGGAGATGGCATTCAATATTGTGTATATGATGTAAAAACTAAGCATCGCAATACAACATATGCATGATATGAGTAATATAACCCTGCCAAGTTTGAGCATACACCTCAGGGGGATAATAGGACTGGTCATCTACCTCTGAATCCACCTCTAAAGAGCTATCTGTAACCAGCAAGATATCTGCTTCAGCAGGTAGCATTGTCTACTCTGAAGACCTTGTTTTCACTCCAGATTTCTCCATCACCAATTCAAATGGTTGATGCACAGGAAGAGCAGTTGAATATACAAACATTGTTGACAAATGCAATGAGAAATACTAAAAAAGGACGACATTATATAATTCACATATATGACGCTTGGCTAAACAACATGGCATTGCATAATTCACATATATAATGCCTTGCAACAAGATAGCATTGCATAATTCACATATGTAATGTCTTGCAACAAGATGGCATTGCATAATTCACATATATGGTAATTAGACACTAAACATGTTGCATTCACACCAAGCATGTCTAAACTAAGCAAATGACATAACAATGCAAGATACCATACGCACGATATGAGCAACATAACCCTGCCAAGTTAGAGCATGCACCTCGGGTGGGAAATAGGAGTGGTCATCTGTCTCTGAATCCTCCTCTGAGGAGCTATCTGTAACCAGCAAGACATGCGCTTTGTCAGATAGCATTGTCTCCTCTGAAGACCTTGTTTCCACTCCAGATTTTTCCATGACCGTGTCGAATGGCTGATGCACATGAAGAGTAATTGAATGTACTAATTTTTTTGACAAATTTAATACGTAATAAAAAACGATGGCATGATATAATTCACATATAAGATGACTGGCTAACTAGGGTGGCATTGCAAAATTCAGATATATGATACCTGGCTAAACAAGATGGCATTGCATGATTCACATATACGATAAAGAAACTAAACAGATGACATTCACACAAAGCATGTCTAAACTAAGCAGATGACATATTTGATGTATAAAGTAAGCAATGCAAGGCACCATATGCATGATATTACCAACAACAGCATGCCAAGTTAGAGCAAAGACCTCAAGGGTAAATAGGAGTGGTCTTCTCCTTCTGAAATGCCCCTCATAACAGTTATCTTCCTCTTGATTACAATCCGAAATGGGTGGAGGGGGCTGCCTTTGTGCCCACCATGGAGCGACGTCTGCATGAAATTTTATTGCCACGCAAGGCTCGTCTCTTTTGCTCTACATGTTCAGTTCCATTGTGTACAATAACTAACATGCATAGGAATAAAACATAGTGAGATTATGTAAGGAGGGCATGCACAAATCCAGAGTGATGGTAGCAAATTGTGGATAGACCCAAAACCAATGATAGCAGGCAGATAATAGGTTTACTTAAAAAATACAGATAATGTCTCCTTTAATGTTTGTTTGCACCCAACATGAAACTCATAGTAGATAGCTGAGATTAACCAGATAGTAGACATATAGTACTGATTGCTTCCCCAATATGTACCCCACAACCATTTAAAAAACTCCAGTTTCAGCATTAGTTTGGACCTGACTCGGAGTCTAATAGGTGAACATGACGATAAAGTAGCATGTCATCATATTAAGCGATGCATAACGTAAGCAGGCACGGAAGAGTGCGACCTCTCTTGCGGACCCGTGTAGTCCTCAAGGTCATCTTCTTAGTTGATGATGGTAATGAAGTTGTCGTGGCTGCCGGTGGCGGGGAAGATGATCTAAGGCGGCGAAAGACAGTCTGGAGAGCGGATCCCTGCTGTGGTGAATCCTTCCGTCGTTGGAGCAGCTGAGCTGGGGTGGAACACAGCGCAGCAGGAGCGGGACAAACCACACAAGGTTTTCTTTGACACATATATGCAACAAAAATAATTATGTAAGTGCTTGTTTGAATTTGAGGATTCTAACAATGCAGGGATAGGAAATACACAGGAATAGGATAGGAATTGTAACACCCCGTATGTAACCTGCCATATTTGTATTCCAACTCTTGCCATTTCTGGCACTAAGTTATGATATTTCCTCGTTGTTGGGTTTTTGTCTTCGTGTGCTTTTGTCTTTGTCATGCATCTCATATCATGTCATCATGTGCATCGCATTTGCATACGTGTTTGTCTCATGCATCCGAGCATTTTTTTTCCTGTTGTCCGTTTTGCATTCTGGCGCTCCTATGTCCTCCGGTGTCCCTTTCTACCTCTTTTCATGTGCGGGTGTTAAACATTTTCGGATTGGATCGAGACTTTCCAAGCGGCCTTGGTTTACTACCGGCAGACCGCCTGTCAAGTTTCGTGCCATTTGGACTACGTTTGATACTCCAGCGGTTAACCGAGGAACCGAGAAGGCCTCGTGTGTGTTGCAGCCCAACACCCTCCAAAGTGGCCCAAAACCCACCAAAACCCACTCCATCATCTAGGCCGTTCGATCACAATCGCGTGGCCGCAAACCATGCTCAATTTGGAGCCTCCTAGCTCCTCCTACCTATAAAAAGGCCACTCCCCCGAAAATTCCGGATCAATACACCCCCTAACCCTAGCCCCGCTCCTCTCCGCACGGCCGGACACGTCCGCCGCCGCCGGACGCAATCGCTG